>NC_056735.1:1968872241-1969032237 GCF_019279795.1 Protopterus annectens
AGTTTTAAAACATTTGGGAAATCCAAGCTGTCTTCTCTACTATGACATAAGTTCTTTAGCCCCAGGTTCACCTTATATTCTGCAAATTAATCCATTTGGACACACAGACTATGTAAATCAAGTGTCACCTCATTATTGCTCCTGAATCATTCAAGCTGATCAAACTGCTAGGCAGGTAAACATGGTGTGAAGACCTGTACAATGCCATGCATACACCCTGGCAGTACAAAAGTGAGTATTCAGAACTGTGGCTGGATACTGCCTTGCAAATGTAACTCATTAGCTGTACTGCATGCCTAATTAAGTCTTTAACACTCTTGATAATGTGAAGTACACTTACAGAGGGTGTGTCAGTGAGAAAGGGCTTACAGCAAAGTTTTTTTTTTTAGATTTGCTGGTTTAGGAGATAACCGTTATATCACCTTTATTAAAATATGGTTAAAAAATAGCTATGCCTCTAAGAAAATGTGCCTGTGAGTCAGTTCAAATATATACAGCTTAAACATACAAAGAGAAAACTTCAACATCATTGAAAATGAAAATGAAGTCATGTTAGAAATGCATAAAAAGTGAAGAATGCTTACAAAAAAAGGGAAGGACACAATCTTGTATTGCAGACATTTGTCTCTAGTATAACATACTTATGTAGCATAACTTGTGCAAATATCCCATTTAGCAAGACTTATACTGTGAAAGGACAATGGACAAGTGTAAGAACATGGGTTTATTGCTCCCTAAATATAAAATGTTAGCTGGATATATTTGCTCTACTTTTTTTACCTCATAATGTCAATACTGATGTGGCAAACACTATTAATCTTGTCAATGTTTCTTGGTAATGTCATGGTTATATGGTTTAGTTCTAGATAGGGTACTATCTATGTGAAATTAGGGATCCTTAATGTCAACATTTTAAGGTATAAGACCACAGTGTTGATAAATCATCACAGTGTTTCAATTTTTTTTTTGTTCAACATTTGCGCGGTGCTTGGCATTGTGCATAGGTAACTATCAGCAGTAACTATCAATGAATGACAGTTGATTTCCTAAGCCAAAAACTCAAAAATTAATTTGGCATGCAATTAGTTGCACAAAGCAGGCTGTCTCCATTGTGCTTGAGTCAATATTCTAGACATTACTGAGTGCAGAAAACAGACTGTCTTGTAGCCTTCTCTGTTATTCAATGTGTTAATGCAGTCAGTTCTGAGAAAAAGCACAACTAATGCAGGTTTTGAATCCAGACTTTGGATATTTTGATGTTAGCATTCACAGTTAAATATTCTTTGAGTACTTGAACCTGAAGTACAATTGCAATTTATAATGTTTTCACTCTAATAAAAGAAGTGTATTGATTATAGTAATAGAACATTTTTATGTGCATGGTGTAAAAAATGTGGCATGGACAAAAGACTGAGAAAGCGCAATCAGCAGCAAAATGATTTGGGAAATATGGATACATAAACAACATATGTGTAATAGTATGTCTGAGCAAATATTCATGACATTAATACATTTCTTTAACACAGGTATACATTTTACTTGTATATGCTATGTACAGCATGAACTCATCTAAACTCATGAGCGGCACCTTCCTCAATAAGTCTCATGACATGAATGCATGATGAGTTGTAGCAGAAATGCAACTTATCATGTGACAAGCACTGTTAAAATAGTTGGTTTACTATCATTTGTTCAATCACACCTTGTGCATGTTATCAGTTGAGCATACCAAATGAGCAAAAAAAACAAAAATGACTGACACAAATGTTGAACACGGAAGTGGACAATGTTGAATTCAACATATTTCGAACATTATCCACACTTCCACAAGTTGTACTACTCTACTACACACAACAAATAATATTTTTTCAGGGGGGCAAGCACCCCTGCACCCCCACATCCCTGCTATTTATATATACAGTCTTCGAGATCACACTGCAGTGAGGGAAAGGGTACATTTCCAGATCCCCACTATAGTGTGATCTGCATTACAATGTTGAAATTCACAAGAGCACAGACGTTGTTGTGCATTTCAACATTTTTCTTTTCATTGCTTTATAATGTCGAACTGGGCATTCAGACTTATGTAACTCGAACAAAGTCTGATTGTCCTTTTGATAGTAAACCAAAATAGTCAATTTTTCAGGGTAATGTCATAGGTGCTGGGTTAAAATGAGTATATTTTGATGTGCCTGTGAAATTAGTGATCCATACTGTCAACATTTCATTTGCAGAAAAACACCACTTAGATAAGTCATCACACAGCTTTATGCATTTTCCAGTTTTTCAGTTTCATTCTTTACATGTCCCTTGGCATTGCACACTATTGTGTGTCATTGTTGAATAGTAGTGATTGACAGTTAACTTCTCAAGGCAAAAACTCAAAATGTTGTATGGCATGTGCCATCAGTAGCACAAATAATACTGCAGCCAGTAGGCTTCAATCAGTACTCTGGACAAGACTGAGTGCAGAAAATACTCCTGCTATGTTACTTTATGTGTTGCTCAATTGGTTAATGCAGTAAGTTCTGAGAAAAAGCAGTAGTAATGCAGAGTTGGAATCCAGATTACTGATTTTACTGAGAAGATCAGAATAAAGTATTGTCACTGACTTTTTATTAATAATGGAATATAAAGTATAACTGGCAGTTTTACAAACTGAAACTTGGAAGACAGCTCTGTGTAATGAAAGCTAAATAAGTTAACTATATTCTGTGTGAAGTATGTTAAACATTTCACTGATCATAGTTCATTTAAAACAGAAACCCACAACGAAAACCAAGTAACTTAAACTGCACAGTGGGGCTGGTAACTGGAGGTAAAACAATTTACAAATATTCTCAAATAATCCTTAAGTTAATCCTCTGATGTAGTTCCAAAAAAAACATGTTTATTAAGTAAACAAGTAAATCACATAAGCGCTTTTGTTTGGCCACTGCAAAACTTTTTCAAAACACAACAATGCATTTCCTGTTCTATTAAATAAAGTCATGGTAATATAATCAATTAACTAATTAAACATTTAAACATTTATGTTAAGCTTTAAGCTATACTGCAGTGTATTTAAAAACAAATGTCATTTTATAACATTACAGCACAACTAAATATTCTGCAATATAATGCGTTGTAAATAATGATAAGAATAAAACAAATATATAATGAATATATAATAATGGTGACATAGGATGGATTGTAACTGAGAACAAAACAAATACAAAATATGAGATTCAAATAGCCTACGTACTTGAACATTGCTGAGTCTTATATACTACAAGACCAAATAGATACTGTAGTTCATTCAAAAAATTATGAATTATGTATATATATATGAATATATAGTATATTATCTATTTATTAGTTTTTAACGTTTTACTTCAATTTATAATAAATATTTAATTTATTTATATGTAAAAAACATTTTAATAAATGTTAAATAAATAATCATCTAATTTTAAAAGTCTAAAATTAATATTAAACACAACTAATAAAATATATATATAAATATGAATGTAGATATAATTGTATATAAACAATTTTAAAAATAATAACTAATATTAAAAACAACATAGTTGAAAACAACAGCAATACTTCTTTTAGTCAAACCAATTAACTTCATTTTTAATCTGTGTTAATATATGTGTGTGCATATACATAATCTACTTCATATTTTGTCCTAAATGTTACATTGGCTTAATATTATCTAAATAATGATTTTAATTTCAAAACACTACTAATAGAAATATGGTTGTTCATACCAGGCCAGTTGTGAGAATTTAATCTCAATTTCCACTCGAGTTCTGATTTTTCTAAAACAGGTTGCCATGCCCCCTCTTACATTTTGTTTTATTACGTCTAAGACAACAAACTGAAAACTATGTCCAGGATGAAATTTTACATGTTTTGCCAATGCACTGAAATCATTTTCATCCCTTATTGCCCTTACATGTTCACTTATACGTTCTTTAAATTTTCTTTCTGTCTTCCCTACATAAAACATAGGGCAAGCAAGGCAGAATCCACAATATACCACCCTTTCAGTTGAACAACAAGCTTTTTGTTTCAAAATGATTTTGTTATTGAATATTTTTATCTCAGATGTTTCATGCACATATTTACAAAATTTACAGTTACCGCACCTATAAGTTCTACCAACATCATAATTTTTGATTGTTTCAAAGGTACTTTTCATATTTCTACCCTTTTTATAAACAATAGTTGTTTTTTCATCCAATATATTGTGCAATGAAATATCATTCATTATAATCTGCCAATTTTTATTCAAAATTTCTCTCACGATATTACTGTGGATACTATAGTTTGTAATAAATGAATTTTTAAATTTTTTTATATCACTTTCTATATTATTTACTGTCAAATAGTTTTCGGTAACTTCATTTTTTAAAACTACAGATCCAATTTCTTGTTGATTTGTCAATGTATAATCTGTATTAGTATCCACTGTATTCATGATTAAGGCCCTGTCCTTATATTCCAATAGTGGTTTGTAAAATGATTCATCACGTTTCATTACCACTTCAGTCATTACCTCAGATATTAGGAATTCCGGATATCCTCTATTTCTAAACATCGTGGATAACAACTGGCATTCAGTTATAAAGTCTTCTCTTTTACTAACCATCCTTGCTGCCCTGACAAATTGTCCTTTAATAACTGCTTTTTTTTGTGAGAAAGGATGGCAACTGTTATAATGTAAAAGAGTATTGCTGTATGTTTCCTTCCGGAATATTTCAACTTTGTATGTTTTCTTCAGTTTATCTTTCTGTAATAAGACATCTAAATAAGGAATGCTGTTTACGTCATAATTTACAGTAAACTTTAAAAAAGATGTGGTCTCGTGTAAATGTTCCAAAAATTTCCCTATTTGTTCTATATTCCCTTTCCAAACAATAAATATATCATCCAAAAAGCGAAGATAAAGTCTGCAATGTTCAAAGTAATTAGAACTAAAGACATAGTCATACTCCCACATATACATAACTATGTTGGCATATAGTCCACCACAAGGGGATCCCATTGCCACCCCCTCATTCTGCAAATAAATCTTATTATTAAAATAAATAAAGTTGTTTTTTAAGAACCATGTCCAATAATTGATCATATAAATTAATATTATTTTGACAAATACCTTTTTTACTTAAATAAGCATTGAACATGAAAATGCCGTCAGAGTGGGGTATTGAAGAATAAAGATCTTTCACATCAATTGTGACTAAAATATCTTCTTCAAAATAGTCAATTTTATTTATAACTCTGAGAAAATGCCAAGAATCTTTTAGCAGATGTTCCTCTGAGTATATATATTTCTTTAGTTTATTATCTATGAATTTTGCTATAGGGTATGTGATAGACCCTTTTGCATCCACTATTGGTCTAAATGGTAGACAATCAATATTTTTGTCTATTTTTGGAACCCCAGACATTGTTGGGGTTCTCGGGTGATCTATGTTGAGATAGTTAAATTCGTCAACTGTTAAATCTCCATCTATAAATAAATCATAAATTATTCCTCTAATCCTTCTGTATGAAGTGTTCATCTCATTTATTGAACTTAAAAAATATATTTCTCCCTCTAATATAGTTTCCATTTTTTGACTACAGTCACTAATGTTAAATATTGTTATGCCCCCACCTTTATCTGGTTTTATAAAACTCACAGTATTCATATTCGATAAAGAAATTAGTATTTCATTTTCGACCTTTGATAAATTATACCTAACCCTGTTATTGTTACTGTTTGTGATTGATCTAAAATCCAACTCACATGCCTTTTCAAACATCTCAATAGTAGGGTGCAGTGGGGGGTTAAAAGAACTCGAAACATAAAATGGTCCAACAACACCTTCACTGTTTTTAAACATCTGTGAGAAATTCAATTTCCTGGTGTACATCTTTAATTCAATAATACTATCTACTATATTCATTTTCCTACTTGGGGCAAATGTTTGTCCATATGACAACAATTCACAAATATCGTCGTCAAAAACCAAGTTCGAATAATTATAAACCACAAAGTCCCTTTTTCCATTGTAATATTTAATGGGACCTTTTGCGTCAATGTCTATTGCTAACGACGACCTCTCCAAGGGCCTCTCTGCGTCTGTGCTCTCCCCCTCATATACGAACCATGACTGTTCACTTGAAAATGTTGCCCTTGATTCATCTGATAGTTGTTCTGTTGCCGTTGTTGTAACCTCTCAGACCTTCTTAGTGTCGGAAACGAACTCTCCCCTAAAAAATCTGTGTTATCTTCACAAAATTCATTAATGGCGGAATTAGTTTCAACATTGTCACTATTGTTGTTGTTACCCATACTGTTATTAAAATGTTTTCCCCATTGTTGTGAAGTCGGGGGCTGAGAATATGCGTACCCTTCACTATAAGCTTGGATGTCACGATTTAACTTTTTTGTTTTCCTTTCTTTAATAAGTTTCACCTTTTCATCTATAGACTTAAAAATCCGATGGTAATCAAAGTCAAATTTACTGAAGGTTGTATCTTTCTTTATTAATTTATCTAAATCATTTGCCTGCTTAAATAACTGGTTTAATAACGTGTTGTTGTCCTTAATAACAAGTCTCATGTAATCATACCCAAACTTATCAAATAACTTTAAAAGTTCCATATGTAATGTAGAATTTACGCATAATCCCATTGGAAATCTCCATACCCTAAGGCCTTTAGGTACAATGTTTTTATTTATGCATTCCTGAAAATAGAGATTGTCCATTTGCAACTTTTTTATTTTCAAAAGAATATAGTCTAAGTCTGCTAGTTTATCTGAAAGGGATGCCACTGTACCTGTTGTAGTAATCCCATTAATGGTAAAAGCTGTTATGTTATGCATCCACTTTCCAAGTTCTTCCCTTGGTTCTTCTCGACTATCACTTGATGTCGAAGGCTGAACATGAGGTTCCCCTTGCTGTGAACTGTTGTCACTACCTTCGGTTGGTGATAAAACATCCGGTTCATGTCTATTAATGTCTACAAAAGGGTTTTTGTGTAACATTAGGTTTGAACATTGCGACAAAGAACGCTGTTCAAACTGATCCATCCTGTCACTCAAGGTCTGTAAAAGGCGCAAAATAGAATGTAGTGATACCTCTTTCGAACGTTCCGGTAATACCTCCAATGCGTTCCCTGCCAAACCCATCTTGCTTTAAAACCAAACCAAAACAGAAACCCACAACGAAAACCAAGTAACTTAAACTGCACAATGGGGCTGGTAACTGGAGGTAAAACAATTTACAAATATTCTCGAATAATCCTTAAGTTAATCCTCTGATGTAGTTCCAAAAGAAACAGGTTTATTAAGTAAACAAGTAAATCACATAAGCGCTTTCGTTTGGCCACTGCCAAACTTTTTCAAAACACAACAATGCATTTCCTTTTCTAGTAAATAAAGTCATGGTAATATAATCAATTAACTAATTAAACATTTAAACATTTATGTTACGCTTTAAGCTATACTGCAGTGTATTTAAAAACAAATGTCATTTTATAACATTACAGCACAACTAAATATTCTGCAATATAATGCGCTGTAAATAATGATAAGAATAAAACAAATATATAATGAATATATAATAATGGTGACATAGGATGGATTGTAACTGAGAACAAAACAAATACAAAATATGAGATTCAAATAGCCTACGTACTTGAACATTGCTGAGTCTTATATACTACGAGACCAAATGGATACTGTAGTTCATTCAAAAAATTATGAATTATGTATATATATGAACATATAGTATATTATCTATTTGTTAGTTTTTAACGTTTTACTTCGATTTATAATAAATATTTAATATATTTATATGTAAAAAACATTTTAATAAATATTAAATAAATAAATAATCATCTAATTTTAAAAGTCTAAAATTAATATTAAACACAACTAATAAAATATATATATAAATATGAATGTAGATATAATTGTATATAAACAATTTTAAAATTAATAACTAATATTAAAAATAACATAGTTGAAAACAACAGCAATACTTCTTTTAGTCAAACCAATTAACTTCATTTTTAATCTGTGTTAATATATGTGTGTGCATATACATAATCTATTTCATATTTTGTCCTAAATGTTACACTGGCTTAATATTATCTAAATAATGATTTTAATTTCAAAACACTACTAATAGAAATATGGTTGTTCATACCAGGCCAGTTGTTAGAATTTAATCTCTTTTAAAATTGTTTATATACAATTATATCTACATTCATATTTATATATATATTTTATTAGTTGTGTTTAATATTAATTTTAGACTTTTAAAATTAGATGATTATTTATTTATTTAATATTTATTAAAATGTTTTTTACATATAAATAAATTAAATATTTATTATAAATCGAAGTAAAACGTTAAAAACTAATAAATAGATAATATAGTATATGTTCATATATATACATAATTCATAATTTTTTGAATGAACTACAGTATCTATTTGGTCTCGTAGTATATAAGACTCAGCAATGTTCAAGTACGTAGGCTATTTGAATCTCATATTTTGTATTTGTTTTGTTCTCAGTTACAATCTATCCTATGTCATCATTATTATATATTCATTATATATTTGTTTTATTCTTATCATTATTTACAGCGCATTATATTGCAGAATATTTAGTTGTGCTGTAATGTTATAAAATGACATTTGTTTTTAAATACACTGCAGTATAGCTTAAAGCGTAACATAAATGTTTAAATGTTTAATTAGTTAATTGATTATATTACCATGACTTTATTTACTAGAACAGGAAATGCATTGTTGTGTTTTGAAAAAGTTTGGCAGTGGCCAAACGAAAGCGCTTATGTGATTTACTTGTTTACTTAATAAACGTGTTTTTTTTTTTTTTAACTACATCAGAGGATTAACTTAAGGATTATTCGAGAATATTTGTAAATTGTTTTACCTCCAGTTACCAGCCCCATTGTGCAGTTTAAGTTACATAGTTCATTTAAACTACACGTCCATATGTATGATGTGAAACTCATCGCAATCAGCAGCACTAGGTGTGTAGGAGCCCTTCCTCAACATGTGTTACTGAGATAACTCAAATCAATGCAAAGGAAAATACTTTACAGGAATAAATAACTGCCTCAAAATACAAGACCAATAACGTAACAAGTCAAAGGCAAACACATAAAGGCTTATCAGAATTATGCCTATCTCCAATTATCTTTGAAATGATACACTTCAGGTTACAACTTTTAAATGTTATTTCACCTGTGGCATTCACATTTCTTGTGCCAAATAGAACAATTCAACTTCCTTTTCTGACACTAGTTTGATTCCCAGGTGCTATCAATCACAATTGGCAAAATATATGGCTCAACAAGCAATGGAGTCCAAAATGAGAGAAATTTGTATAATATATACTTACATATACACTATACTTACACCAACATAATTGAAAATGTCATGTCATAAGTATTGGTTGTAAGAATATATGTAAGATAATTATCCACCATACCAGAGAGCATAGCCAGAGGTGTCAATATATCATTTCAAATGTAATTCAAATCTCATTAAAAAGCATTTGATGAATTCATTGTGGAACATGTGTAAATACACAGAGGATTACACATGACCAAGTTACACTGCCATGATTCACACCTGAAGTGCATTTTGAAGAATTCATACCCAACTCACTGAGGCCCATCTGTTTGATTTCTATCACTCAAATGAAGTTGGCAAGATCATCTGTCATTGCACACAGTCTGGTACAAGTGAGATCCAAAATGAACTGGGCATAAATTCCCTGCCATTTTTCCTGATATCTTTGAAAAGACAAGACAGGTTATATGGGTGATGCTCCATTTAGAGTACACAAGTGGTGTAGGGAAGAATCCAAGATGTTTTTGTGGGTCAAGGCTGTGTACTGTCATGAAGATATTATAAATCTGTTTATCAAGGTTTGCTTCAGGGCAAAATGTAATTTACAACATGATGCAGTGCTGTATTTAGAGGTGTAGTTTGAAAGACTGTATTTAAATATGTATTTTGTGGCAGATACATCAGGAAGTACACATGTGCTATGATTATAACAATGCTAAAAATGTTTTATACTCCAGTCAATTTTCAGTGACAGGTGAATCAGTACCATTGTAAATTATGTCATTTAACAGGCTTCTATTGGCTAATGATCCATGCATGATCTTCTTATCATACATACCTAGATTATATGATTAGGCAAATACTTCCACTCCTACACACACAATTCTGATGTCAAGGGAGTGACTCCACATGACTTTTGCATTGAGTAACTTACATTTTTAATATATGTCACATAACCATGTCACTCTTTTCACAGCTATGTACATATCCCATTTGTTATACTTAGTCATCTGCAACTATGGATTGTGGGGGTCTATATTAAAAGACCGAAGAGGTTTTTCAGCGAACATCTCTTGGTCGACACGTAATGAGCGAACGCACTAATGTACAAATGCTCAAAACACTGGTTTCTTTTCCTGGGAAAGAAACTGCTAGCAGAAACACACACACACTTTAAAACAAAATGTGGGGGGGGCTTCACCCCCCCACACACACCCCCAATGTGGGGGGCTGTGCCCCCTAACTAAATATGCCAACTCTGAGATCGCACTACAATGAGGAAAGGGGCAAACACATGGGGATGGCCAAGCAATTTCTTTGCCAGGGAAAAAATCTCTGTTTTGAGCGTTCAGCTTTAGTGCATTCGCTCATTATGTGTCGACCAAGAGGTGTTTCTGAAACACCTCTTCAGTCTTTTACTATAGACCCCATTGTGGCACAACATTCTACTGATATGCTGCTCAAAGTGACAGTTGTGTGTATGTGGCAGGCCATTCTGTATTGCACTATATAAATACATGGGTTGTATTAACAGTCTCACTTTCTTCCATTCATAACATGCAGGTTGATGCCACAACTGATTGTTTTCACAGTGACTACTGTTGCACACTCGTAAAATCATTCCAGTAAGTGTCTTCTCAATATGTCCCCATTTTAACATATGTGCAATTTGCCATTACTACTTCATTTTGTTTCCTTAATACATATAAGGCAATGAAAAGGTTCAAGTTGTTTACCAGTGTGTGTGTTCCAATTACTTTTTATGTCAGTTATTGCCTTTGCTTTCTTTACTAATGTACATGACAAAGCTGCTGCATTCCCTAACTGTGCACTACCTGCAGTATATAAAACATCCCTACTGCATCAGCTTTCCATGTCAAATTGTATCTTACCTTTCAACCTTCCCTATTATTTATGAACTTCCCTCATTTTTTTACAATGGAGATCTGTCCCTATCATCTCCTTCTGTCAACATTTCAGTTTTAAAGTCAATAAATGTGTCCTTGATTGCCCTTGATTACTTCATTAATTCTCCTAATTATAATAAGAGGAATTTGCATGTTAATCTATTTATATACAATAACCCATTTCTTGTTAAGCTTCCCCACCTCTTATTTCTGTATTTTAAGATGCTCTTACCTTGTATTTCACCTTCTACTCATATTCACTTACTGAGGTTAAGCTTATTTTCATCCTGGTATTTATACTCTGGGCTCGAGCCCATATGTACCTCAAGGTGGCTGCTAGCAGGTGTTCTGGTCAATAACAGGTGCTGTTTGATGTGTAGGGTTGCTTAGCAATTTGGATATTTGATGAAAAATGATGCTTATCCTGTAAAGATGGCAAATCTGTAGACTTATGTAGGGAATTTTTTGTAAATGTAGCTGAGCTTAACATGCTATAAATGCACTATAATGCATTTAGCATGGTAATCAGTAATCCAGAGTGCTCTAATTTATTTCTATTGCTATCTCACTCAAGTGTATACAATGTGGAGCTTTTCTGTGTGATAATAACTGAAAATGGGCTCTGCCCAGTCAGACTTTCTCTGTAAACAAAGGATAATAAATAAATGTACATTGCTGAAGGAGCAAGTAGTTTGAAGCTGGTAAATTTGATTTGTTTTATATATAGATAGATATAGATATACAAATGAAATGGCTAAGAATATCTGCAATACCAGTTGAAAGCCATTGAACAAGCCAAACATCAAGTGTGAGAGTGATGATAAGACAGCTGAGATGGTAAAGCAGCTCAAGTACATGGGACAACATTAAACAGGAATGGCACATGAGACAAAAAGTGGAATCAGAGGTTACATGGTGTTTTGTAAGCTGGAAATAAGATGAATTTGATGGCAGGACGGATGGATTTTGTGAAAGACTCCCTAGAAATAGTATACATGAAATCTATGCAACTGCCAGGCTTCAAGTTAATTATGTAAGACCAAGGCCAATTTTGATACATTTTTTTATTTTCTGCTAGAAAAGGACAGAGGTTGTGTCAGCCTTGAAAAATGTTGATTGTAAAAGGATGCACTGTGTTAGTGGTGCATGACTATTCTGAAGTGACATTAAAATATCACTTGTAGAGGATGGTGAGAAGTTAGCACTGCATATTAGCTCTGCTTCATTTTAACATCTTTGATAGGATTTTTCTACAAAACAAATAGAACATTTCAAAACTTGATGGATTTAAAACTGAACATCTGCTGAAAAAAATAACATGTTTAAAACTATTTTAATTGCTTTTTTCCTATCAAGAAAACTAGAAATAACTGTCTCACAGTGAGCCACTCTAAGCCAAGTATACAGAAAAGTACAATGAAGAGAGACATACAGACTATACTAAGTAACATCAATGAGTTATCTACAAAGATAGATAAATTAGAAAGCAAAATGGACAATTTTAAAGAGAAATGTAAAAAAACAGTTGAGTGCTGAGTGAATCTTTTAAACAACAATTATCACAAATCTCGAGTATAGAAGAGGCAATGTCTGATTTTGATGGAAGATTACTTGAAAGTGAGAACAACACTGAACTTCTGAAACAAAACAACTTATTCTGGGAAAAAATAGAACACTACAGATCTAGAAGTAATAACATCAGGATTTACAGGATTCCTGAAAAAGAACAGAAAGACAGTATGATTCAATTCCTTATACCTGTCTGCCTAAAACTTTGAACCTGCCTGAAGCTTTTTCCTTTGTCATCAAAAGGGCATATAAATGACTTTCAAATTCAATAAAAAAAAAAAAAACACCTTCACAAAAGTCAGAAATCATACGATTTTTCTCAAGTCAAAATAAGGATTTAGTCTTAAAAGCTGCATGGACTAATTATCCAGCTAAAATTAAAGAAAATACTATATGATTTGACAATGACTATTCAATGTTAGTGATGTCAAAGAGAAAACCATGTGTGCCACTTGTTAAAAGCTTAAAGAAAAACAATATTAAAGCACAAATCTTGTTTCCAGCAAAAATAAATATTCTGCTTCCAGAAGGAAAGAAGATTATTAACACCTTGGAAGATGCAATGGGCTTTTATTTATTTATTTATTTTATTTTACATTTGTTGACCAGGCTAGTCTAACTGGATATATGTCCATTTTCAGTAGAGGCACAGGGAGAAAAGCTCCACATAAAAACAAAGCAGAATATTGCAACTACAGATACAGTTCACTTGTCAGACAAAACAGTTATTTACATGGTAACACAGCAATCACGATAGATAACAAACAAAGAAGGGTGTGAGGTGTGAGACATTCCAAAATCAAGGTTGTATATGTCAGAGAAGAACAGGTAATTATTTACAAGGCAGGGGCACATTATTTAAAAGGCAGTGATTCATCTAAAGGCAGTGACACATTCATAAGGCCCTTGTTGGGTACGATCATTCTAACTTGTAATTGTATCTCAGAAGAATGGGTTTTGTACAGTACTATTTATGGTTTGAGGGACAGTATTATAAACAAGTGAAGGGTGTAGCAATGGGGGCAGCATGTGCCCCCATTTTTGCCAATCTTATCATGTCCTTTTGGGAGCAGGAATTTGTGATGTATAGTGAATATAGTAGTAAAATTGTTCATTACACATGTTTTTGGATGATTTGTTCTTCATCTGGAAGGGTGATGAGGAACACTTAAATGATTTTCTCAGATACATTAATAGTACTGTGGATTTTCTTAAGTTTACCCACTCCTATAGTAGGTACATGGTGATATATTTGGATGTTGAATTAGTAATCAGTTGGGATACAATGAGTTTTATTACTAGGATCCACAGAAAATCCACGTTTTTGAATTCCTATATTAATTTTGATAGCTGGCACCCACACCATCAGAAGAAGGCAGTTGTTAAAGGCCAAATGGTGCATGGTGAGCTCTGAAGTGGATTTTTCTGTTGAATTAAATTTTATCATTAATATGTTTAAGCAAAGAGGATATCCCAGTGGTCTTCTAGATGAACTTTGTCAAGAAGTCGTTTGAAAAAGGGCAAAGCGGTGTATATAGGCCCATTTTGGGCCATGGTTTTAAGGGTCAAAATAAATGGAATTGTGAAAAAATTGGATATAATTCAACCTTCATTTTAACATATGGCACTCAGTATTGTGGATATAATTAACACAAATTGAGACATTCTTCGTTTTGATGGTAATGTAGGTCTCAAAGTAGGTAAAAATCCCAGGCATGTTTTTAGGAAAGATCGATCATTAAAGAACATTTTGGAAGGCATTAGATATGAGGTTAGAATCAACAGAAAATTGGGTAATTTTAACCGCCTTTCCTGTTCCTTTTCTTCATTTATTAAAGAGACGGATAGTAAAGTTAGGGTTAATGGTAAAACACTTAATATAATGGGGCATTACAGTTGTAATATTGTTTATGTTGTTTATTTGGCTAAATATAAACAATGTCCCAGTTTCTACATAGGTATAACTTGTAGAAAACTAAAATTGAGAATTGGTGAACATCTAGGGGACATTAGAAACAAGAGGACTACTAGCGCCCTGTTTAGGCATGTTAGTGAAAACCCGGAGCATCATTTTAAATTTTTGGTTTTGCAACAGTTAGTAAAGGATGAACAGGGGGCTATAGTTGATGCACACTTGGACCTGTTAGAATTGAAATGGCAGTTGTATTTAAATGCATCTAGATATCCTGGGATTAATGAGACCATTAGCATTTCCAGCGTTTTAAGACTCAAATACATTTTAGGTTAAGAAAAGTATTTGTTTTAATCAAATGTGAATTATATATGGTTTTAATGTAGATTAAGTTTTGTTTGTCATGTATTATGTCATATCTAATTGTGTTTTAAGTATTTATGAATTTTTGTCTTTTCATAATGTGTTTGTGAAGTATTTCTTTAAATTATGGTTAATAAGTTAATTGATTAATTGGGGGCAGTATTTATATGGCTGGGTGAAGTTCTGAATGTTTGTTCTGAGGAAGTCTCTGTAATGGAGAAGAAGGCACTAAACTCCATTAAACTTTTGGTCTTCTTGGAAGTGTTCATTTCCTGCTGTTTTTTCTCGTGTGGTTCTCTCTTTTCTTGGATTGGGTTTTGTACAGTCTCAAGTTAGCTAACTGATAAGATTAAGAGGATAACAGGATGAGAAATCTTAGTCTGGGCTGATACAAGGACATAGCCAGTGGGATGTAAGCTATATTTTGAATTTCTTTTTGAATTGTGGAGTTGAAGAAAGGGATGTGAGTTCACCGGGAAGTAGGTTCCAGATTTTTCCCACAGTGTTAGAGAAAAGGGAATCTCGTGCTTTATTGTTGGGTTTTTGTCTAGATACAAGTAGTTTATTTGCTGAGCATAGGTTTGCAAGATTTTTATATGGGGTGATTAGACTCATGAGTATTGGTGTATTGCTTGGATGATAAAGGGTCTTATGGGCAATAATAAGTTGGTGGAATTGAATTTGATTTTCCAGCTCAAGCCAACCCAGTTGTTTCAGATTTAGGCAGTGGTGGGTTCTAAAAGGGGAGCCAGTTGCAAATCTGGCAATTTTATACAGAAAAATAAAATCCTAGAAAACTAGAAAAAAAACAGAAGAAATGGACTGGAATCTATCAACTTCTTTAAAGAGAAATGGAACAAGAGAGGGTTAGTTAATAAAAGACAAAAAAAACAATAAAAAACTGAAGGACAAATGAAAATCAATGTATTTCATGGCTATGAATTCTTATTAATTTAAAGAAGTGCTTGAATACTTATGAACATGTACTGAATATTACTTTTTACAAGGTAAATTATTTATTTATTTATTTATTTCCCTACTTCAAATGGTTACTAGTTTCCTTTTTAAAATGTTAGGGTTTGATTCTTTTAGCTATATATGAAATTAAAGCCACTTATTTTCATTTAAACTTTAAAAGGTTAAACTATTCATTTTGTTAAAAGTTAATCTTTATTATGATGAAACTTATCTTAGGTGACACACTTTCTGATATCTTGGTGTAGCTGAGTAATGTACAATTAAATATAATACAAGATGCAACAAATTACACTAAACAGGCATGTTAAGTTACATTCTGGGTTCTTAAAATAGCCCAGTGGTGTGCTACTGATAGTATATTTGAGATGCAGTAGCACCCAGGAAAGACTTGCTATGTTATAAACAAAGTATAAAAAATATATTACAGTAACATTCACACATTTACAAGTTAAACCTGGATCACACGTGACTGTCATTCTTTTAATGCAAGTGCATATGCTATGTCTCCTTTAAAAATGACATTCTGCTTTATATTAAACATCTTGTACAAATAGTGCTTACTGAATCATTAAATGTTATTTAGATACATTAGCTTTTTGGTTGTTGGGGCACTTTGAAATTGTTTTTGTTGGGGGGTTGGTGGCTTGGAGGGGATTGGGGGATTGGTGTGTGGTGTGGAGGTGGCTTGGATTCACTTGTGAGCATTTTTATTGGAGTTTTGGCTGATGGACTGTTCATTTTCAAGCCCTTATCATGAAAACCAACTTGAAACAATTTAGAGTCGTGAGCACTTTTGTGATGCTGTGGGAGTTCTGAAAATTCTAAGAACTATCCAGCTTATTTCTTCCTGACCAAAAGTAAATAATTATAATATTTTGAATCATATGCAAGATGTCAAAGAAAACAAGTTAGATAATAAGCAAAAGACAGTGAATTGCATTTTAAACCACTGTCAGGTATTACATAGTTCTGAATACTTGCTACTGATAGTATGCTTGACATGTGATAGCACCCAGGAATGTTATGATATGTTATAAACAAAGTACAAAAATTTAGTTTCTTACATATATAAAAGTTATTATTGGAGTTTTATCAAATAATTAGAGTAACATTCACACTTTTGTAAGTTAAACCTGGATCGCACATAACTAATTCTTTAAATGCAAGTTTATATGCTATGTCTCTCTTAAAAAATAATGGTCTGCTTTATATTAAACATCTCAGACAAATAGTACCCAGTGAATCATTAAATATTGTTTCTTTAAATACAAAAGCTTTTTAGTGGTTAAAATACTTTGAAATGTTTTTTTTATCATTTGTAACTGGTTTGGAGGGGATTGAGGGACTGATGTGTAATGTAGAGGTGGTTTGGATTCACTTGTAAACTTTTTTATGTGAATTGTAACTGGTGGATTGTTCATTTTCAAGCCCTTATCCTGAAAACCAGCTTGAAACAATTTAGCATCATGAGCACTTTTGTCATGTTGCGAGAGATCTGAAAATCTAAGAACTGTCCAGGTTACTTCTTTTTGTCTAAAAGTAAATAATCATAATATTTTGAATCATATGCTAAAATGTCAAATAATACAAGTTAGATAATAAACAAAAGACAGTGAATTGAATTCAAAACCACAGTCAGTTATTACATAGTCTTGAATGCTTGCTACTAATAGTATACTTTACATGAAATAGCACTCAGGAAAGTTTATTGTATATATATATATATATATATATATATATATATATATATGTATATGTATATATATATATATATATATATATATATATATATATATATAATATATAATATATATATATAAATATAATAAAGGTATTATTCGAATGTTATCAAATAATTAGAGTAACATTCACACTTTTCACGTTAAACCTGGATCACACATAGCTGCCATTCTTTTAATACAAGTTTATATACTATGTCTCCTTTAAAAAATGAGTCTGCTTTATATTAAACATCTCATACAAACAGTGCTTACCGAATCATTAAATGTTATTTCTTGAAATACAATAGCTTTTTAGTGGTTAACTTACTTTATAATGTTTACTGTGGTTTGGTAGGGTTTGAAGGATTGATGTATGGTGTAGAGGTGGCTTGGACTCACTCCTGAAAATTTTTGTGTGAATTGAAGCTGATAAATTATTCATTTTCAAGCCCTTGTCATGAGAACCAACTTGAAGCAGCTTAATTAGAGTTATAAGCACTTTTGTGATGCTGCAGGAGTTCTGAAAATTCTAAGAATTGTCCAGGTTCCTTCTTCCTGTCTAAAAGTAAATAATCATAATATTTTGAATCATATGCTAGGATGTCAGTGAATGCAAGCTAGATAATAAGTAAAAGGCAATGAATTGCTTTCTAAACCACTGTCAGTTATTGAATAGTTCTGAATGCTTGTGGTATACCAAAAGGATAGTGTATATAGTAGCCTATATAAAGACACATCTGATAAAGAGTGTTTCTCTGTCATTGTCTATTTTTAATGATAACAAAACTTAATATCTCAGAACAATTTATTATGGAAAGTTTGAATCTTAAAAGGGAAGATTTTTCAGACATTTGTTCAGATGCTGTTAGACATAGCATTTAAAAAATAGTACTTATTCTAACAGTATTACTAGATTAAAGAGTATCAAATATATAAGGTAAATATAAATATTCTATTATATGATATTCTACACTAGGATTATAGCTAAAATATAAAACCTAGGAATATAGCAATAGTACAGGGCATAGTATACAAGCACAAATAGAAAGAGATCAGAATAAGTAAATATGTATATAGTTAAAGGATATAAATATATGCACATGAGTGTCTTCACCTTATAGGCACAACATGCAGGGTTTGATTCTCACATGGGATAATTGGCTGGGCTTGGAATGGTCCACAAGAGCAGTTACCCTGGTATTAATTTATAAATTTGACAATCCTATGAACAACTTTACACATAGTAAATAAAACAGAAAAAAACATAAAATCATCTGACATATAAATTTGATAAATATGAAAATAACAACTGATTTCCTCCCTACTGTAGGCCAGAGAGATAATGTGAGGTACAGGGAAAGATGATTTTAGAGATATTCAATTTGGTCAATTTATAATAAAGATTCTGAACACCTGTTTAACCTTTCTTATTCATAATAACTCACTGATAGGCTTTTTTAAGATGATGCATACTAAAAATAAGAGACTCATTGATATTAATCAGAGGCATGAATTAAGCATTATAAGTCTAATTTACAGTTTCAGAGATAATCTGTTCATGCTTTTCAACAAATCAGGAATACATAATTCCATGATAGAATGTTTTAGATTTATATCATTAGGTAATTTTTTTATTTGTTTCAAAAGTTTTGTCCATAGCTGAAGATTGTATATAAACTTTACAATACGTTCTGTACATAAATGTGATTTCATTATACCTGTATTTTCATCTCTCTTATATACATGTCTAATTTTAAATGTATATCTATTAATATTAATGCACTGAAAAATCCAGTAGAGAGGGGAAGTTTGTTCTAATACTTGCAATTACATAAATCTCAAATAGTATTTCTACAGAAAACACATTTACTTAATAAAGATGTAAATAAACTATCATTAAAGAATTATTTGGTTTTATCAGGTTCTGACTTTCAAGCTAAAACAAGAGGCACACTCATTTTATGGAAGAACTCACCAGTAATGCCTAAAGTAAAAGATACATTTGCTGATAAAAATGGTGTGCTAAGCATTGTTATAATTGAATGGAACAGAAAACTATATACATTGGTGAGCTCTTATTGAATTACGGGAGTTAGAGCTGAAGATGCAAAAAATTACTTAGACACTATAGCTTATTACATGAAAGATGAATTCATAATGGCTGGTGATTTTAATTGTATTTTATCAGACAAAGACTCCACTGCAGATAAATAGCTGAGAATCACATCTTCAACTAAACATTTAACGAATTTTGTAAATCTAACAAATTTAAAGGATATATATGAGCTAAGGAAAACCATCTCACAAAAACAAATATTGCTAAAATTTTGTCTCAAACAATCTGTTATCATATATCAGAGAAGTTTCAATAGATTCATGTCCATTATCAGACCATAATGCTATAATCTTTAATATTATTTAAAAAACTGACAATTTAATATATCACAGGAGATTACCAGCATACATTATTAAAATAAAAGGATTCAAGGACTGGTATGTTAAAGAGATCAAAAATTTCCTAGAAATAAAATGAAGGTTGATGTATCAGACATTGTTCTATAGGATTCACTAAAGGCTTACTTTAAATGGAACAGTTACAAGCTGGTATATGATTAAAACATGGGACAAAGAAGTCAATATGTTGTAGGCCAAAATAGACACACTAAAGTTAAATCTAAAACCAAATGACATTATCATTCAGTCTGAACTTCATATACAAAATATGCTGAAATTTTAAATCATAAAGTTTCAGTAAACCTGGAAAAAATGTAAACTTCTGGCATATTCAGTAAACCCTTTAAGCTTGCATAAACATGTTCTTAGATCAAAGAAAATAAATAAACAAAATAATTTCAAAGAAATTATAACACATACAAATAATAAAAAAGAAAGAAGAACAGATATTAAAGGTATTCTTGAGGGCTTTATAATATTTTATGAAAATATAAATAATAATACAAATAACCTAGATAATGCTGATGTAGTTGAAACTTTTCTAAGGGAAAATATAAACAATAAAATAACAAGTGAAGGAAAACAAAACAGACCATTCACTTAAAGCAAAATAAATGATCAAATAAAAAAGTTAAAAAATAATAAGGCACCAGGCTTAGATAACCTTATACTACAACTATATAAAATACTACCAGATTATGAAATTAAGATATTAGATAATGTCTACAGAGAAATAAAAACAGCTGCTGAAGTCCTGCATCATGGAAATATTCCCTTATATCACCTATCTCAAAACAAGATAAGGATCCCTCAAAGTGCTCATCACACAGACTCATTTCACTTTTATGTAGACTAAAAGATGTTCATGTCCATTTTAGCTAACAAAATGAATCTACTTATACCTAAACTAATTAACAATAATCAGACTGGGTATATTTTAACTAGAAAAGTACGGGATAATATAATTAGAATATATACATTAATGGACTATGCAAATAAAACTAAAAAAGAACTTTCTATCATTCTCAGTTGATAAGGCTTTTGGCTCAGTTAATTTGTTGTACTTATTTAAAATACTTAAAGTGTATAATTTCTCACCTGAGCTAATTGCATGAATTGTTAAGTTATATAATACCCTTGTTATGTTAAAATATGTTATTCTCTTTTTAATTCCTTTAAATTACACAAAGGCACAAAACAAGGCTGCCCATTATCACTTTTACATTTTCCATTATCTATCGAAACCTTTGCTAATAGTATTATATGCAATAAGAACATTAATGGTATCAAAATAAAAGATTTCAAACTAAAGATTCAACTCTTTGCGGATGATATTTTACTAACAATAGGAAATATAGCGAATGCATTAGAACATATAATTAATTCTATGAAACAGTTTGAAGAAATCCCAAACTTAAGATTTAATCATAATAAAACAAGTACATTATTAAATTAATAAAAAATTAAAAAAAATAAAAAATATATTCTAATTTCAACAGGAATAGCAATCAAATGAAACACCTTGATATAACCATTATGTGTAGTAGTAAAGAAATGGTACAAACAAACATTCAACAGGTTGTTGATAAAATGTTATGTTTAGTCACAAATTGGAACAAATTCTTTTTTACCAAGGAAGAATAATTAATGCTTATTAAGATGGTAATTCACCTTAAAATATTGTTTGTCTTATACTCTTTAGAACTATCTCCACCAAAACAAAACTGATGAAGAAGATAAATAATATTCTATTTAAATTTTTTGGCATCCTAATAAACCAAGTGT
Source organism: Protopterus annectens (assembly GCF_019279795.1). Taxonomy (NCBI): domain Eukaryota; kingdom Metazoa; phylum Chordata; order Ceratodontiformes; family Protopteridae; genus Protopterus; species Protopterus annectens. The sequence continues at coordinate 1,968,894,303 of NC_056735.1, forward strand.
TTCCTTTAATTGGCATAGAAAAAGGTTGGGATAATGGTGGAATAGGATTCCCTGATATTTAATTGTATGCGACTTCGACAATTGTAAAAGTTATAGTGTTGTGGATAAATTCATCTTATGATACAAAATGTAAACAAATGCATCAAGAACTGTTACTAGTAAATAATAAATATATCACAACCAGTCATAAGCAAATAGTTCCTAATAGTTTTATCTTGTTATTAAAAGATTTTTATGTAAATGGAATTACACTCTCTTCTCAAATTCCTTATTTAAATAACATCATTTCCTCTTTCCAAAAGTGTACATATTCTAACCATTGTATTAAAGACTTAATACTTTTTATGTTTCCAATTGGATATACAAATGACTGCTTAGAAACTCATAAATTCAACAAAATGCTAATATTGAAACAATAAATTAACTTAATTTATTGCCATCAATTCTTAAATGGTACTGGTATATATATATATACACACACACACACACACACACACATATATATATATATATATATATATATATATATATATATATATATACATATACTGTTGAAAATTCAAGGTCCAAATACAATAAAGATTCTGAGAATACATTAATTTTGCAAATATTTAGAGACTTTGTAAACACAGAGATTAATAAGAAATTTAACCTAGATAAGAAATCATTCCCCAACATATTGGAATTCTTAACAAATAGCAATAATAATGCAATGAAAAATAAATCATATTTGTCACAAATTTATAAAATTCTTAAGTTAAATTTCACATATTTAGACAATTCTTATTGGGCATACTCCTCAAAAATTAATAATGAAGACTTCACTAAAGAATACAAGAAAATAATATTAAAATCTACAGATAAAACTACATCTTTGTTATATTGGAAACTTTTCACTTGGAAATTTTTACACACAGCTTTTGTCACTCCTAATAAAGTTATAATTATATATAAATTAAATAGAATTAAATGCTGGAGATATGATCCTGAAATAATGCTGATTCAACACATATGGTATTTGAATGTGAAGTAATCTCCCCTTTTATGGAAAGAAATTTATAACTTCATTCAAGCTTTATAGTCAGATGGATGAAATAATTCTAAATCTTTAGTTTTACTTAATACTCCAATTCCTGAGATAATTCCAAAAACCCAAATGTCTCTTCTTTGGTCTGTTCTTGCTATAGCCAGAAAAGTAATTGCTAAAAATGTTAAAATTACAGTTACCCCCTCTAGTGTTGAATTTATTAATATGGCAAAAGTTGTTTGCAGTAGTGAATTGCATACTATAAAGATGAAAACTTCTAATATTACACATTCATATAAATCTTGGCTTAAACTTAAAGACTTGCTTGAAAAATATTAATTGTTGATATTTTAACAATGTTTTGATTATCTGTGGACCTATGTAAACAATCACTTTTTGTTTTATAATTGTATATTTATTGTTTTAAAATCAAATAAAAAAATTAAAAAAAATCACTTGAATTTTGTAGATGTGAAATGCAAAGGAAACTTACACTTAGACTGTCATTCCTAGTGACTTTAAAGGTATTATGGAATGGTAAAGTGCTGACATTTTAGTCTGGATGAAATCATTGCGAATGTGAGAGACTTGCCTGAGAAAAAACTCAGTCATAAATGACACAAATTAATTTACAGATTGTTGAATTAAGAAAAGTGGAAAATTTAGGAGCAACAGAGGATGAATGGGAGGAGAGATCAGATTCAAATGAAAAGCATTGTCTGCATGTGCATGTTACCCCAAAAGCGAAATGGCTAGATAGAATGGAACGTCTAACATGATGCAATTATCTGGGGTACTTTGGAGGAATGTTATGTTTAAATTGGTTTACTATCAAAATGTGGAACGGCACTTACACGAAACTGGGATGGTCAAATGCATCTTTTCCAGTTTCTTTAATGCTGATCCAGAAGTGTTCAACTCCTTATTAGTAAATGGTAGTGTGCATTTGCTAATGTGGGATTGACATTCTGATAACAGATTGCACTACAGTGGGATCAGGAAATGTACCCTTTTCCTCACTGTAGTGTGATCTCAGAGTTGGAATATATAATATGCAGGAGGTATGGGTGCACAGACCCCAACATGGTGGCTGCAGAGGGGCTTGCCTCCTGCAAAACTGTAAAAACGTGTGCTTCAGAGATACAATTCTAATGGCACCTTTACTGCAACAGCCTATGGGTCTGAAGACACCTTCTTGTATTTTGAATTATTTTGAATGCCAACTTTGAGGTAATAATGTTCGAGATTCTTTACAAGAAACATTACCAAATTCAACAATACTATTTGACCACATAAGCTTTATCTAATAGTAAGTGCCTGTCTTTAGAAACATGTTTTTTTTTTTCTTCTGCAGTTAGAGGGTAGATTTCTCTTGGTCACTTGAGGATATAAGTCACTGTTCTGTCTATAAACGTCTTCATAAGTGCCTGGTGTAGGACCATTACTGATTACCCATGTACATATGCTGTTCATAGGTTCACAGGTTAATAGGTAGGTACTAGGCTATCTGTCCAAAGGCATTTAAAAGCCTAGCCAGAATGTATTGGCTTTGGCCACCCCCTTAGATTAGTTCCCTGTGCCTCTGTCCAGTAGAGCCATTGAAGTGATCCCTGGGGTAAACTTTCTGGTTCCCATCACCTCATCAAGGTTTCTCTTGAAGAGGGTTAGCAAGGAGCTCTGCCTAATGTAGATTGGAATCTTGTTCCAGAGCATGGGAAGTCTCTGGGACAGGAATCTATCCCTCCAGCATGTCCTATTTATTGTTGTGGTGAGGTTTAGATCCCTAGAGCATGTGGCTCGAGGGGATATGGTTTTCTTTAGGTGGAGCATGTCCATCAATTCTGGGTTGGACTTGGCCTTGTATGTCAGGCAGAGATCACCTCTGAGTAGGCGGTATGCAACCGAGTACAGCTGGAGTTTCTTCAGTTGAGCTGCATAGGGCATCTGCTTGAAGCCAGTGATCCTCTTGGTGAGGTACTTCTGTTGTCTTTCCAGTTGATGCAGGTGTTTTGGTAGGTACATCCCAAATGGGGCATTGTACTCTATGTTGTGTCTAATGAGTGATGCGTAGAGGGGCCCAATGACCTCTTTTGATCTGGATGCAAACCCTTTTGTGATTAGGTGGGCCACATAGAAGGATTTTCTAACCATTTTGGCAATGTGATTATCAGAGGAGAGGTTACTATCTACTTGGATCCCCAGATCCTTTATTACATCTTCCATATTTAGGGGGCTACCACCTATGCGGTAGTTTGTGGGTACTTTGTTTTTACCAAAGGGGATGACTATGCACTTTTTGGCATTTAGCTTGAGGCCATGGTTTTCATACCAGGTATCTGTCTCAGTGAGACCCTTTTGGAGGATGTCTGTGTCAGCCAGAGAGTCAATTATAGCCCCTAGTTTGCAGTTATCTGCGAACTTTGTCAGCCATAGTCATCCTGTGCTTGCCTGTACCTCTGAGAAGTATATGCCGAACAGGAGGGGTCCTAGGACTGAGCCCTGGGGAATGCCACTTGTAACCCGTTTAGAGTCAGACCTAGCTCCCGGAACTCTTACCATGTGGGTTCTGCCCATGAGCCAGTTAGCAACCCATCTCAGGATGTAGGGGTTTATGTTTAGGCTGGTGAGCTTGTCTATAATACCTGAGTGGGGAATGGTGTCGAAGACCTTTGTGAGGTCTAGGTAGGCTGTGTGGACCACCTTTCCCTCATCTATAGCCTTGGTAACTGTCTCAAAGAAGTCCACCAGGTTTAGGAGGCATGATCTGCCCTTAACAAAGCCGAACTGGGTAGGGTCCAGTGTTTGGAGGTCCCCAATGTCTTTGTTAATGAGATCCATGATGATGTATTCCATAGCTTTGCAGACCAAGCTAGTCAGGCTTATAGGGCGATAGTTCCCGGGGTCTGTTGTGGCTCAACCTTTGTGGAGCGGAATAACCATTGCTGTGTGCCACTTTGTGGGCACATAGCCTGTGGAGAGACTGAGTTTAAACAGTGTGTTTAGGTGAGGGGTTAGTTCATCTTTGAGCTCATGTAGGACGCAGCCTGGGACACTGTCTGGTCCCATTGATGCTGTGTCTTTGGCTTTGGAGAGGGCTGTTTTAACTTGAGTGCACCTGTGATTTCAGGGGCACTACATTCTTCTGGTATAGTTATGGGCACTTTTGGGGGTGAGAGGGGGGTGAAGTTTGCACTGAACCTGTCTGCCAGGATGTTGGCTATATCAGTCAGTTCAGTATATTTTGTACCATTCTGCACTACCACTGAGCAGATCGCAGAATTTCCACTTAGATTCTTAATATAGCTAAAGAATGCCTTGTGGTTATCTTTGGAGTCCATAGCAATTTTCCTTTCAAAGCTAGCCTTGGATGATTTTTATGAGGGAAGGTAGTTTCTTGCTGATACTGATCAGGGAAGTCTTCCCTTCTTGGATCCAACATCATTTAGATCCAGCATCATTTGGTTTTGTCAAGGGGAAAGTCATGCCTACTCATGAAGAAAGTCACCAAAGCAATGTATTAGAGAAAAACAGTACACATTGCCTACCTTAACCCTGGACAAAGCATTCAACACAATACCTCACTTGGGCATTGTTGACAAATTCACAAAATTAGATATAAACCCCTATGTCACCTACTGGATAGCCAGATGGTTTACAGACAGGACACAAGAAGTTGTGACTGGAAAGTCTTATCTCTACAAAGAAGCCAGTCACTAGTGCAATCCCTCAGGGCTCAGTGCTGGGGCTGCTCCTTTTTGGCATCTGCCACTGTGAAGTCCAGGCAAATGTCAAGGACCTCTGACAAAGTTTGCAGATGACTGCAAACTGGGTGCAGTCACAGAATTCACCAAAGATACAAATACATTCCAGAAAGGCCTGACACAGAGAAATAACTAGTACCAGAGCCACAGTCTAAAACTCAGTGTCAGAAAATGTATAAATAGTATTCTTTGGGAAGACGGCTATCCCTGGAAACTACCACCTTGATAATGCAACCCTAAGAATAGACCCAGCCGTGAGGGATTTGAGAGTGTGTGTAGGCAGTAATCTGGATTTGACCATCATGTTTATATGATGATAAGGAAATAATTCTATGTTGCCCAACGTATAAGCAAAGGTATGAAATCTAGTTCCAAGGATGTCATTGTACCGCGGTATTCTGCCCTCATCAGACCAATCACTGAGTACAACTCCGCCTCCAGTATGTAAGTATGTACATGATCAGGCATATGCAACAACTGTAGTGCCCACAGAGATTCCTCACAAAAATAATGCAGGGTGTAAATAACATATCCTAAGCAGACTACCTTACAGTCCTACCCTATACTTGGTATTCTACAGGATGCTTAGAGGGGGTGTATGCTTGGTCTGCAAAGCATCATCTGATCCCACTCTAATAAACATGTTGCATATCCACAAAACATATAGCATCACAATTACCTGATCTAAGGATCTAAACCTCGCCTGCAACATAAATAGGACATGCTGGAGGGATAGGTATGTGTCTTTAAGTTCACCCTTCCTATGGAAAGGATTCCCAACCATGTCAAACAGAGTTCTTCCCTAATCCAATTCAAGCTTAACTTGATCCTGTGGCTGGGGAATTGGAAATTTGCCCCTTATTTGGCACCTATGTCTCTAGTAGACAGAGGTAGCCTGTAAATGCTTGATAACCCATGCCCAAACCTACAGATACCCCATAAAATAACCCTAGAGATCAAAACTTGTCAGATGTATTTGGGAAACATGGCTAAGCTTAAAAAGGCCTGCTAGTTGTCAGCCTAGTAATCACATATGAATCTATGACATTAACAATGCCATGTAATTCTAGTAATGTCTTTCATTCGGAAATACTAAAATTGAATGTCATTCTCGCACATAGACTCAAAGCCTGCTGTTCTAGGGTGTAAGAGTATTGAAATTGCTCAGCTTTCACAAGTATTTAAAGTTAGAAGAATTGCACTCATACATGTTTTAAAACTTCATATTCTGTTTCATAAAGAACCCTGTAAGATGTCCTGAACACTGTGAATTCATAAATGTTTCTTGATTCTTCACATCTTATGGCTAACTCCACCATGGACTGTATCATTCCTTCTGCCATGGCTCAAACTGTTCTTGTGAATGCTATTGTTGATTTCTATGAAAGGATTCATTGTTCCATTCTGGCTCAGGGTAATGTTAATTGTTCTAACTCACTGGAATATGCTGATCTTCTGACTGGTCATTCTGACACATCAGTTCACATGAAGGTTAGCATTTTGCTGTTCATATTCCTATAATAAAGTCTCATCTGCTTCAAATTTTTCATGGTATTTTTTTTTCTATTTATTTTCTTTGGATTTATATCCCAGCTTTTGTTTCTAGTCTGCTTGGATTTAGGATTTGAAATAATACAAAACTGCCTGTAATAACCCTCTGCTTATAAGACAAAACTGTTCATGACCTCTACTTATCTTTCTCCACCCTCTTCCACTAACAGCTATAGTAGTAGTCTACTTGACCTTGTTACAGCATGGGCTTCGGAACCCAACTTCATTTTACTTGGGTATATGAATGTAAACTTGTTAGGAGACATTCAATCTAATGTTAATAAGATTAGCTCAAGACTGGCCTTATGAAGTTCATCACTACTCATACAAACCCTAACCCTGCTTTCAACCAGATCACGTTTTTGACTCTTCCCCTAACCATCATTCCAAACAGCTGTTTCATATTCCTCATACTTCCAAAGTCTCTGAATGACCACTATCCTATACTATCCTCAAAGCCCTTTAAAGAAACAAAAACTCCTCTATCACTTACGAACTGCTGGTCATTTCTTTCACTTATAAACAAGCATCTAATAAATGCTCTCCATCCAAGTCATATGCTGGCATCCAGTCTACACTTGTACTGAACCTACAGATGACCTTCCTTCTTTTATACCACTCTAATCTATACTCAAGGCATTCTTTAACCCTGAAGAAAATGTAAAAAGGAGATAATCATTATCCATAGTTCCATGCAAATTTAAAATAAATAAACAAATGAAGCTTAGGGTACAATACTCATATCTATTCTCACCATAGATCATACCTTCTAATTGTGCTTTTATTTATATATTTATCCTAATAAATCAGGTTAGTCCCAATAGGCTAGTGGCCTCTTTTCAGGGAAGACCAAATGTGGTATTTATACAGTTAGGGAAAATTTGGCCAGGGCATTGGGAACTTCCCCCCACTCTTTTTCTTGATCCATGCCCTGGGATCTTTAACGTCCACATGAGCTAGCATTGAATCAAGCAGATAGGACCTCAGTTTAGCATCTCATCCAACAAACCTCCTACTCATACTAGAAATCCTTATAGCACTAAAGTCAGACAAGTCCACTTATTCTTACAGCCAGTAATGTTTCACACTTGCCAACCCTAACAAAAATACTGGAAAAAATAAAAAAAAAACTTCTTTCTTAGGAACAAAAATCATGTAGCCCTCTAACTGAGAGGTTCTGTTTCCTCCAACTTCTTCTCACTGTTGAAAAGTCCTAACACTTTTTAAGTCATTTCACTTCCTTCTTCTTCACCCCCCCCCCATTCAACAAGATATGAAAACCTCCTTCTCAGCTTGCACAAAAGCAATAACAGCTGTCTCACTTAATTTCCTTTCAAATTAGTTTCTACAAAATGCCTTTTACTGTCTCAGTCTATGGTGCAGAGTAGTGGAGCATAACTGTGACCCAGGTGGCTAGGATTTGATTATTACCACCAGCATTGGAGGGGCCAGGCTGAGAGGGAAAGGTGTAAAGGGTCATGACCTGCTCACCTTTTCCTGGGGAAAGGAGGGCTGTGGGCAGCTGGGGAGACCATATGCAACTGCAATTTTGCTGGTGGAGACCAGGAGGAATCTATTTTCTGCACTTCCTGGGTGGGGTAGAGCTGCTTGATGGAAATGTCACATGTGGAAATGAAGGCTGTGGTCTCGACATTATGCGAGTCAGAATTGTGGTAATTTGGTATTGCAAACTTCATCTCTCTCTCTCTCTCTATATATATATATATATATATATATATATATATATATACACACACATATATATATATATATATATATATATATATATATATATATATATATATATATATATATATATATATATACACATACATATATATACATATGTTGGATATCACCACGTAGACAGACACAGGTGAGCAGGTGGTATAATGTATAATGTTGTCAACATGTGGATGGACAGGTCACATTGTTCTTGCCCACAGGTTTGCCTGTCTAAGTACAACAGCCACATATGGCCATACTGGTAACTGTAAACAAATAGGATAATAACAGTTATCTCACTGCTAGGATACTAAATGCAGATAACAGTACAAAGCAATATCACTCTGCGGGCCACAGATGCTATTCAACACAAGCCTAGTTTGTGTAATGCACAAGTACTGTGCCTGCAATCACATATACAGCAGACTTAACCTGTGGTTCATGCAATAAGTACTGTGATCTATAGTGTATAAGACTAGATATGTAGGGGTTCTAAGCTCACTCGAGGCTACTTGGTGAGTGTGTATATCGCCCTGCAAAACAACTGACATGCCATTATGGGCTATCCATCTACAATGGTTATGCATGTTTTGACGCTGTAACTTGCTGCTGGCTTCCAAACTGCCCTCTTCTTCAAGGCCTGATGATGTCATCCACTTTAAGACTACCAGCAGACAGGGTAATATCAGACTTAAGCTGTGATGCATGCGATAAGTATTGTGAGCTACAGTGTATTAGACTAGATAGGTGGAGGTTCTATTTTCACTCCAGGCTACTAGTTGAATGTGTGTTTATATCCCATACAAAACAACTGACATGCCCTCAGCTATCCACTTGCAATGGTTATACACTTTTTGATACTGTAACTTGCTGCTGGCTTCCAAACTGCCCTCTTCTACAAGGCCTTTTGATGTCATTCACCTTAAGACTACCAGCTGATAGTGTAGTATCAGACTTAAGCGGTGTCACGTGCGGTAGGTACTGTGAGCTAGAGTGCCTAATAATATTAGATAGGTAGGAGTTCTAATCTTACTCCAGGCTACTTGGTGTGGGTGCATGCCTATATGGCATAAATATGATCACCTTGGTAACTTAGAAATAATTAGGGTTTTGCAGTATTTTATTTGTAGTTTTTGATGTGCCCCCCCCCAAAGGACTGACCACAACTAGGCTTGCTGATGTCATCAAGCATAATATGTCCTAAAATGATAGTACTGGCAGGCATGAGGTGTGTTGCATGCATCATGTACTATGATCTGTAGTGTGTACCATTACATACTTAAGTATTCTCATCTCCATACAGCCAACTTGCACTACTGTGTGCCTTGGCATGTCCTGTACACAGAGATTGGAAGTGGTGCTAGCCTCAAAGTAGCCATGTATGTGCGTGAGCCTGTTAGAGCATTTTACATCATGGTATGGAACCATAGGATGTTTGAACTTCACTAGCATAATGGCCATACAGCCCTCACAATCATAGACATCTTTATACCCATAGTTACAGGATCGGCACATATTGCCCCAATCCAAGAGGGACACAAGCAGACTCACTGTGTTGAGATGATGGTCTCCCAGCCAATCATGCAGATGGCATATGCTGAGGTGCACTGATGTGCTCCATGTGCCATTAGGCAGGGTTCTGTTACAAGGGTGTGTTTATATCTGCTAGGCAAATCTCTCCCACAAGCATGTAGTACTAATGTCACATATGAGCTTAATGCCTTACAGTGAGTTATCCATCTACTAAGCCTCCTACAGATAGGCAGCATATGCAATCAAGCAGAGTCACACATTGCCCCATATGCAAGGCACATATCATCTCTGAGTAGTCTATATGCCACAGCCGACAGAGACAATTGTTGCAAACGATCCCCATTGAACACATACTGAAGATGTGAAGTGTCTTTGTGACGGACCATATTGTAGTGTGCAATTGCCAGTACTGCTCAGAAAGGTATATCAACAAATGGCCATTGCACTCAGATATTGGTATGCTGAAGAAAGAGTACTTGTAGGTTATGAGTATGTCACTTACAGGTGACTGTGGCCTCAGGTATGTCATATGATTCCTGCCATACCACTGTAGAGACATGGTGATATGAGGCACATTAGGTGTAAACCTGTGTGATCAGGTCTGTGTGCCCAGTTCTTTCACCCCTGAGTATGTACATCACATGTTACAACTTAAGTGCTACTTACCAGGTGTATAGGTCTAACTGATGGAAATTATACTACATATATATTTGCATGGAGTTTATGTCCATTAGTAGGTCAACAGCTTCACAATATCCTCTTGCAGGATAGTAACATAAGGTCTAACTGATGGAAATTATACTACATATATATTTGCACGGAGTTTATGTCCATTAGTAGGTCAACAGGCATGTGTTCACAATATCCTCTTGCAGGATAGTAGCATACAGCAGAGACTCTATGAGTGCTAACAATTTGCTGGCAGCAGCCAACATTGTTAGCCACAGTCATTCAGTAGTCACATGTATTGTGGTTTAATGGATTCCAAGCAGTAGATGACCTAGGATTGCACCCTGTTGAGCACTGCTGCTTACAGATCAGCTATTGGAGGTGGATGTCCTTATGTTGTGTATGTTTGCCATCAATGGGCCACTTAGTGACCCCTACAATGACAGTATTGTGGATGCCTAAGTGGGTGCTTTGCAAATGTTGCCTGAGCAGGGGATATAGTCAGACAGCTTGGCTCAGTTTAGGGGGTTCTACACCTTGATGTACCCTCACCCAGGTCCTTGGTGACTGCCTCAGAAATGTCCACCAAGTGTAACAGTCATGCTCCCCCTGTTACACATCCAAATGGTGTAATGTCAACTGTATGTAGATCACATATATGTGACCCAATCAGTGCCATGATGATTGGCCCTATGGGCATACAGATATGGATACTTAGACAAAGAGATGTATAGTTATGTTGGTCAATGGATGCACCACCTCTATGCAAGGGTATAACAGTTGCCATTGTCCACTCAGCTGGTGTGCAGCAAAGTGGTGTTAGTATGACTGCAAGAGTTTCCCAATGGTGTTAGTAATCTTTGTCAGATCACACATAGGATGCAGCCTGGAATGTTAGCATGTGCAATAGATGCTGTGTATCTTCCAATGAGAAGCCAGTTACAAACTAAATATGGAAGTTATGGGACAGGTTGTAGGAATGTCATGTGCCACAAGTGGTGGGGACAGGGTAGTTAGTTGACACAGACAGTTTGGGAGTACAGATTAGGTAGGAGTATAGACTCATCATATGTGGCATCATGATTTATGAGGTCACCAACAGTCTGGGCCTGTCCTTTGAGGTCACACATGTAGCTACACTGTGTGTTGTGGTTCTGCTTTGTGTGGGTGGCTAATCTTGTCTCTTACCATGTCTACACAGCATCACAACACTATGTGCTTCTTTTAGCTGAGGAAGTAGTGCCTCCATGTTAGGGGGGGTCACCTTTACCCAAACTGTCACACAACACTGTCCACCTGTTATTCTACAGCCTGCTAATGGCAGTTGTCCACCAGTCAAGTTTGCTGAGCCATGGCAATCCTGTGTCCCTCCTGTCACATACAGTCAAGTTCATGCAGTTGTAATGCTGCTGAGATAATGCATGGGTGTAGTGCTTTGCATACTTGCTTGTCCCATCTAAAGGGGGAGGTGCAGTCATGCTATGTCAACCATCCCGCAGGAGGTAATAAATAGCATTCTTGACATATGTGTCTGTATTGCTATAGGGGGGGGCATACATGCTGGTAGTTCTAAGGAGACTGATCTGTGGCCAGATCCCACTAGGGAGGACCTCACATTGGGGGGAGGGGTACTGTACCAGTCACCCATATTGTTAAACACACAATGCAATACATTGGTTCCCCATGTGTGGGTGTCACAGCACTACTGCAGGGCACTGTAGGTAAGGACCTGGAACATCCTTTGGGCAAGTGAGCTGCAGCAAGACTAAGCAACACTGTGTATACATATTACACTTCTCTAATGTGTTTGCCTGTGCTCTGTGCAGACACCTTGCATGACTCTCTTCTTGCAACATGCTGGAAGTAACTGCAATTCTTACTTGCTGTCTCCTAATTGCTTTGGAAGGGATGTGTATGGCTCCATACAGGGAAGTGTCACATCCCACTGTCTACCTCCTGCATATCCTTAACATGACTAACACGTCTCACCTATTCTACATGCAAACCACATCACCGTGGTATACATAGTACATGCTGGAGAGCCAGGTATGTAACACAGACAGTACACCCTACATGAAACAGGCCCCCCATACAAGTGAAGCAAACATCTGCTGTGACACAAATCATGTGCAGGTTACACAATGGGTTGCAGAACACGACAGTCTTAACTGGTGTCAGGCAACTGTCTGTAGTGGACACAGGGTATTTATAGATGGGTCATCTCTATCACCACAGCTTGTAGATGTGTTAGTTCCCAAAACCCTGGTGACACTTATCAAATGTAGCAGACCTTTTCACAGATTAGGGATGCATGAGTACGCTGAATGCCACCATTGTCCTTGTTAGCCTGTTATACACATACAAAACTATGAAGCCATGCACTTATAGTGTTGTACTTTGCTGAAAACATATTTCTGCTGTGCTAACATGCCATCCTGTGCTGCTTTATTGCTGCTGTGTACCCATAGGTTATCCCAACAGACTCCTGAAACAGAAACAGGTCCATGACACACCTGTCACTGTGTAACTATACAGCCATTACAGCATCATACAACATAAGGTACACAAAAGTATGTGGCGTACTTGTGACAAATTCCAGCATACAGTGTCTTGTCAGTAACCACTACAAGCAGCATGAGAAAAAAAACTGCATTACACAAGCACATGTTAACTAATATAGTCACCCTGTGCATCAGACACATTGCTGCATTTGTCTGCATCGATGGTGAGGATGTCAGGGATGTGGCACAGGGATCATCGCTTGCACAGGGTGTTGTGTGGGGGTGCAGGAGGCCTAGGCTGACCCAAATGGCTGACAGCATGTGTGCGAGTCAGGTAGGGAAGCAGGTAAGATGGACCATGGAAAGATGCAGTATGTGTCTGTAGGTGACCTGCATTTGACAGTGGTGTGTGAGTGTGTGCATGTACACAGTCAACCTCAGTGCTAGCCCTACATGTGTGTATGTTGGACAGCTTTGGACTGTACATGGTAGAACTGACAGTTCACCATCTCAGGTCCTGAACATGGGAACTGGCTCTGCCAGGATTTGCACTGGTACCTCCATGCCCAATGTCAGAAGCAGTGCTAGTATCTGATGGTAAATGCTGTCTGCTGGATTGTGTCCCCCATGGGAATGCCAAGGACCATGAGCCCATGGCCTGCCACATCATTCTAGATAGCATTCTCCTCTCTGTAGCACTGGATGTACTGCCACTATGGTAGCATGATTGTGCATGGCCGTGTGGACTCTCAGCAGATAGGGTTTAGCCAATACCTGATGGACCTGTGAAAAGTTGAGGAAGAGGTGATGTCAGTACCACCGCATGTTCCACCACCACATGGTAATATGTCCATATATCTCTAATTTACAGTAGTTACTGGTTAATTGTTATATTGGTCAAAGTCTGAGCATGACAGTCAAACTGCAGTGAAACCCTTCTCCCTCCCCCCAAAAGCAGACAGACCTGACACCCATGTATGACTATATATGCCTTGACACACTGAATGTTACAGTATTGCAATGTTGATCAATCTAAGCTTATCTGCACACTCCTCTGCCGTGGACACTGTGGCACCCACATCCATAATGTAGGGAGCGACGAATGCCTGGGAGCTGTCATGTGAGCCTAGATTTGCCAGGAATTTCATTTTACTTCTTTTTACATGTTTTTAATTCAGCAATAAATGTGTGTGCTATATTCCATGGTGACCACCCTTTTTTTTGTTTTGCATTACTATTTATATATATATATATATATATAGGTGTACCTGAAAATATTGAGTGTTGGTAAGGTTGCCAGCTGTCTAGTTGACTGCAGGTGATCAACTAGGCAATTTACCAACAGGCCTGCATGACTGACAATCTCCAGGTAGGGGAATATTCCCTTTCCCCTGGGGATTGTTTGATCTCGCAGTTAGTATATATAATTAACAGGGGGTTTGACAGGTGCTGGGGTGGTGCTGCTTACTGCCTGCAAAAAAAAAAACATTCTTTTTTATTTTAAAATTGAATGTGCCAAGGCTGTTTCTTGGTACATGCATCATGTGGTGTCGACTTCCATGTTTTTTAACCATATGTGATTGATGTTTTTGCAGTTGACTGTGGATGTTTTCATTAAAATCAGGTATACACTCACTTGTATATATACACACACACACACACACACACACACACATATATATATATATATATATATATATATATATATATATATATATATATATATATATATGTCTTATCAGTATGGGCAATCTTGCTTATGTCTTATCAGTATGGGCAATCTTGCTTCTTGAAGACCACAAGGTCATATGATTCACAAATGAAGCTGCAAACATATGGAGAAGTTACAGAAAAGGGGAAAACTATTCTTTTGGAGATGGTTCAGAGAAAAGATACGTGGATTAACCTTGTTATAGGTCTGAAGGGAAAAGCATATTAGAAAAGGTTCAGCAGATTGGTCTACACTTTCTATAGAAACTAGCAGGGATGCAGAATAAATTATGCTAGGTGCACAATGCAGCTGTGGAGCAATATAAAGGGCAGGATTCATGAAGGCTTGCACGGAGTCTAAGAGTAGTGTAAGACTCCATGCAGCCTTCGCGATCCAGGAACAGCCCTAAATTCCATGTAAGAGACCAGCTAAAACGTCTCTTACATGGAGGCATGCAAATGAGGTAGATTAGCGATCCAGGAAGCCCAAAGCAGCCCGTGTAAGAGCCGTTTTTGCTGCAGAAATGTACTCAGTTGACAACTGAGTACGTTTCTGCAAAAACCACAATGGAGCCATGTCAGCTCCAAATAAATGATGCATATGTGTCAGGCAGCATGCCAATGGCCAAATATGTGGCCATTGGCAAGGTACCCCGATGCAAATATGAAAAATAAATATTTTTTTTTAAACGCAGTGCAGCCCGGCGCAAATGGGCTGCGCTGTATAAAACATAAAAATGAAGGTTATAAACCCACAAATATGGGTTTTATGCAATACATGGATTTACAATGCAGGGACCAGCAGACCAAAAACAACATGGCAACCCTTTAGTGGTTGCTAAGGGGGGAAGCTGAGTCTAAAACATGTAACTAAGCATTAGTAGGCAATCTGATGTAAATGAGTGTTAGGATACTGAATTCCACTGTCACATAGCAAATGAGCACAGTCTGAGTAGTGTAAGAGATACATAAGGGGGAGGAATAGAGTAGGAGATAGGTGACATCACAGGGGGGAATGGTAGAAAGAAATGCAGTTCATTGGAGGTCAGTGTTACATGACAGATGTCAGACACATATCATGGAAAAAGGAGTGCCACAACATAAGCATGGGAAAGTCAAGAAATGAAAGGTGTACACTGTTGCTTACACCAAAGTTTCTTGCTGGGCGTGCATGCGCACGTGTGAGCACCATGTAGCGCGAGTAGGGCAGTGTGCAGTGTGTAAGGCAGACTGAGCATGTGGGAGCCTGTTGGCAGACTTGCAAGACTGTTTACGCTGGTGTGCGTGCGTTTTAACCTGAATAAGCAGATTCTGAACCGTGTAAGCATGTGTGCGCGCATGTAAGCCACTCTGAGTGTGTTTCTGCTGGTATGCACGTTGCTCCCCCCTGAGGAAACAGAAAGGAAAAAGGAAGCAAGAGAATTAGTAGGAAGCTAACAGGGAATACTGCTGGAGCTAGCAGGTGAAAACAATTAGAAGCAGGCAATTACACAGGCAGAATAGTAGCTCAGCCAAGCACTTAAAACTCTGCAAACAGCAGTGCAGGATGTTTCTCTCAAGAGAAACTGCAAGACAGGGGTAAGCTATTAGAAGTGAAAACTGAAAAAGCTGAACTCAGAGCAGAAATGCTAGGGGCTGCCATAGTTGTCATAAGGAGACATAGGCTACTTGCTGAGGGTGGTGACAATGCAGATGGTGCCAGACAACCCACAGTGAGGAGACGGAGAAGAGTGTACAGGCCCAGGGTCACCTAGCATGGGTTACATGAGCTGGAGATAGTAGAGCGCTATAGAGTGGACAGAGACCTCCTGCAGCAAATTGTCGTGCTGTGCAGGCCACGCCTCACACACAGAACCAACAGAGGGGAACCCATCCCAGTGGAAACCAAGGTATGTGTTGGCATAAGAATACTAGCAACAGGTACCTTCCAGAGACCAACTGGTGATATGATGGGGATATCACAGGCATCAGCCTCCAGGGTACTGCACCAGTTCCTGGATGCCATGTCAGCACATGTCGGTGATCATGTATATTTCCCCAATGCCCGTGAGGTATTTGCCAGCAATATGCATCTCTTCCAGCAAATAGCGGAATACCCTGAGGTAGTGGGTGCAATAGACTGCACGCACATATGCATCAAAGCACCAGCCGGTGAGCGGGGTAGGGCCTACATTAACTGCAAGGGCTTCCCCTCCATCAACTGCCAGGTCGTGTGTGATGCCCAGGGCATAATAATGAATGTGTGTGCTGGCTGCCCTGGGAGCTACCATGATTCCCATATCTGGCATTTGACGCAGCTGTACCAGACATTTGCCAATGGGGACATCCCACATGGACACCTAGTGGGGGATGCAGGTTATGCACTGGAGCCGTGGCTGATGACACCCATCAGAAATGCACTCACACCTGAACAGGAACGCCATAATGAGTTACACGCACAAACACGTAATGTAATAGAGCGTGTGTTTGGGCTGCTCAAGTCACGGTTCCAGTGTCTGGACACATCTGGTGGAGTCTTGCAGTACTCACCAACTACATGTACCCAAATTGTCATGGTATGTGCTATGCTACATAATATGATCTTGTGAAAACAGCTGCAGCAGGACTAGCATAGGGCCGGGCCAAACAGCCCCCCACCATTGCCAATGCCATCACAGGCAGAGTGTGACTCGGAGGAGGAACAACCTGAGCCTGCCCCAGTAGGCAGAAGGAGGTGTGCCCAGTATGCCCTGGCCTTGGCAAAGAGGTAGCGCATAGCACATACACTGGCTCAGTAGGAACCCTGGGAATGATACCCCTCTCTGACTCACTCATATAATAACAGGGATGCTTAAAATGACATAACCTGCTCTCAAACATGTACAGGGAGTGTAGTATGTGCATCTGACAGAGGCAGCCCTGCAGCACCACCTGAGGCATGAATGTCATGTGTTAAGCAATGTAACACCATGTAGTATATGCACACTTGATGACCCTGACTAACATCCTACCCTCACCAAGCATGATGCCACAATATGACGATGAGATGATCAAGTGCAATAATTGGCTGAAGTATTGCAGTTAGTCAAAGGGGATCCAATGTGTGCCAGCCTGGGATGACATGCTGAGCATGACATGATGCTCCACCTGCTAGGGATGGCATGCACCTATCAGTCCAGGCCTTATGGATACTGGCAAAGGCTGCCGTTACCCACAGCGTGCCCTGAATAGGTAAGGCTCAAAACACAAACCCACCTCCATAGCTATCACAAGGGATAAGAACCTAGATGTAATGCTACCCAATGCCAGAAGTCTAAACAGCAAGATGCATGCAGTCTAAACTCCCCCAGTATGGGGAATGTTGATATCTGTCCTGTAATAGAAAACTGGGTCAAGGCTCACAACAGCACCATAACACTACCAGGTTACACCTCATACTCTGCTGTACAGCCTCAAAACATGGAACAAGCTACAAAAGGAGGGTGACTAGCAATAATTGTCAAGGATAACCACACCCCCATTTTGGTACCACAACAAGAAGCAGCATGGACTAGCCATGGTCAAGTAACAGTGGCTAAAACTGCCTCCCAGTTTATAGCCTGCTACAGACTACCGTCCTAACACCAGGAACTGCACCTGGCCTATGTTGGAATACATGAATATATCAAGCCCTCCAAACCACATTATATTGTGTGACTGAAAATACCCAGACATAGACTGGGAGAAGTATACTAGCTCCAACACTGTAGGACAAAAGTTCCTAGAATCCATAAACCAAAATGCCCAGGAACAATGTACCACTCCCACAAGAGGGGTAAGCATACTGGATGTGATAATCAGCAACATGGGTACTGGATGGCAAGATGAGAAGTGTATCCCTCATTGGTAAGACCAGACTATAGAGTAATCACACTGGATATACACATCCTGACCACAGTCCCTGGCCAGAAAACCACAGTGAAAAACATGTGTAAAGCAAAAGTTGCACTCCTCCAAACTGATGTGGAATCCATTAAAGGCCCTGTGCAGGTGCAAAATATGGGCCACACCTCAGAACCTGTTATACAGGCATTCCATGAACACTGCCATGAATGCTTGGATTATGCAATCCCAAATAAAACCAAGACACAATGCCATACATGCAGGCATCTGGCATGGTGGACTCCAGCCATTACCAAACCATGCAAGAGAATGAGGAAGCTACTACATGATACAGCAAACATAAAAATGGAAGTAATCACTGATCAGTAGTATGGCAATAAAATATGTCCACACATACAATTCACTAAGGCCAGCTACAACAAGTTGAATCTGTGAATCCTGAGGCAATGTTACACCTGCCCCAAGTACACAGACAACCCTGAACTCCCCCCAAGAAATACAAATATATGTGAGAGATGCAACCATGTATCCAAACCGGAGGCTGAGCTCCCTTAACTCAATACTGTCAAAACTAGTCAGGTGGAGAAGGTAACCACACACATCACAAACCCAGTCCCACATAGACCTATCACAACTGCAAACCAAAGACCAACACAGAAAAACATACCCAGGGGCCCTAATTACAAACACACCACACCAACAGAGGCCTCCAAAGCAGACACCCAAGCAACCACAACCTCCAAACATAGCACATGCAACACATAGTACACAAAGCTGGTGTGCCAAACAGTCACAGGCCAGAAGGAGAAACAACATGCCTGATACAGTTGTAATAGGTGACTCCATAGACAGACACACTGCTGTCCCACTCACCAGACTGAACAAGGGAAAGGGTACAGTAAGCTGCCTGTAGGCTGCTACAATACGCCACATAACACAACTACGCAGGTCACCCCAAAGCAAGTAGAAATATGATGCAGTCATTGTCCATGCTGGCGTGAATGACCTGAGATGTACCTCCCTGGACTACATGAAAGAAGACATAGATGAGCTCTCCGATTATGTAGTCCAGGCCGGTATGACACTGACCATTTGCAGCATCCTACCCTCACCAAGAATGATGCCACAGTACAAACACAGAATGATCAGCTTTAACAAGTGGCACAAATACTGGCGTCTGGATATTGGATAAGGCTTTTTCCACCTCCATAGAGCCTTTCGTAGGCAAGGCTGAAAAGACTAACCCACCACCCTAGAAAACATAAGTGGAAAGAAACAGAAGGGTAATGCTGACCAATGCCAGACATGTAAACCTCAATATGCATGCTCCCGAGGCCCTCCCTAGTATGGAGAACATTGATATCCGTGCAGTGACAGAAACCTGCAGCAAGCCTCCTGACAGCACACCAGCACTACCAGGTTATACCTCATATCATGCGTTATGGCCCCAAAACCTGGACCAAAACATGAAAGGAGGGGGAGTATCCATATTCAGCACAGACACCCATACGTCCAGGTAACTGACAATGCACGAAGCATCAGAGACCACCCATGTGCAACTAACCGTAGGCAAAACTGCTGCACAGTCTGTAGCATGCTACAGACCACACTCTCACACACAGGAACCCCACCCAGCTGTCTTGAAGACACTGGACAGTATGAATGTCCCACCAAATACCAAACAAGGTACTCACAAATTACCACATAGGTTGTAAACCATTATGTATGGAAGGAGTAATCAGGGACCTAGGGACACATGTGGACAGTAACCTGTTATGTGACACTCACATTGCCAACGTGGCTAGGAAGACTGTCTATATTGTACACTGTATCATGAAAGGATTCACATCTACGTCAACAGAGGTCATTGTGCCCCTATACTGTTCTCCTATCAGACCCATAATCTAGTACAATGCCTCATTTGGAATGTACCTTACCTGACACCTGCAGCAGTTAGAAAGACCTCAAAGGTACCTCACCAAGAGGATAAAGGGTCTCAAATATATGTCATGTGCTGCCTGACTGTAGACACCCCAGCTGAATACAGTCACATACTGCCTACACAGAGGTGTTGTATGCCTGTTGTACAAGGCCATGTCCAACACAGGAGTAATGGACATGCTCCACCCCAGAAAACCCAAAGCCATTGGAGCTGTGAGAGTGAGAGATGTCAACCTCAACACATAATGAAATAGGATGTGCTGGAGGGACAGATACATAACCCTGAGGCTGCCTACACCCTGGAACAGAATCCCACTCCATGTTAGGCAGAGCCCCCCACTGACACTCTTCAACAGGAATCTTGCCAAGTGGATGGATGATCGTAGATGTACACTGGGGTCTTCACTGTGTCATGTCCAGACAGAGGCACAGTAAAGTAAATCATAAATGGCCATAATATTCACATAGCAAGGGGTGGTGAAAGCCACACACACTCTGGCTAGGCTTAGAAATGCCCTAGGGTGGATATCCTAGTATGAACCTATGAACCTATGAAGATACAAATTGTACAGGACACTAAGGGTAATCACAAGGCTTTCTTAACTGATGGTAGGAACCTTGTTGGGAATTCACAGATATGCTCTGAATCACTCAAATATTACAAACAACATACCAAACACACACACATATTGTCAACATCCAACCTGACAGGTGCAGTGCAACCCCCCCCCCACCCCGAATGCAAAATATCTATCCCAGCAGAGTGCTGGCCCCCTGACATTGCAGATGCTGAGGTAACAGCCAGCATCGACAAAGCAAAACACACAGCAGCAATGGTATGAGATGGTGTCCTGGGCTGAGTCCAACATGGACTCCAAGAAGAATGGAATGCCAAATCACACTACTGCTCAATGTCAGCCTTACCACAGGATATGTACCCAAAGAGCAGTGTACAACAACAGTGGTCCTTCTCAACAAAGGTGTTGCCTGAATGGATACTGCAAACTACCACCCCAGCATCCTGACAAGCTTGGTCTGCACAGCTATGGAAAGGATCAGCATGTACCGCAGACATAAAGATATTGGGGACCTACTGACACTGGACCCTACTCAGTGTGCCTTTCTTAAGTGCAGATCCTGCCCCTTAAACATGTTTGACTCATTTGAAACAGTCATTAAGGACATTGATGAGGGCAATGTGGTCCACACAGCGTAGCTGGACCTTGCAAAGGCTTCCATACAATACCCCACGTGTTCATTATAGATAAGCTCACCAGCTTAAATATAAACCCCTATGTCAGTAGAGGGGTTGCAAACCAGACCAAGGACAGAAATGACATTGTCAGACATGCTGCAGCCATCAAAAGGGACACATAGAAACAGACAACTGGTGCCATAGCCATGTTAGCAAGCTAATTGCAGAAAAGTGTATAGTCAACCCCTGTGGATATACAGTAAGTGCCCACCAATTACCACATAGGTGTTAACCCATTAAGTACTTAACATGTAATGAGAGACCTGGGGACACAAGTTGATAGATATCCTGCATTGGACAAGCATGTGGCTGTAGTGGTTACAGAAACATACCATATACCCACCTAATCATGAAGGTTGTCAGATCTAGATAAGGGGAAGTCATTGTGGCTATCCAGTCATCCTTCATCAGCATTACAATTGACTACAATAGCCCCTGTGGGATGTACCTCAGCAGACACCTCCATCAACTGTAAAGTCCCCAAAAGTACCTCACCAGGAGTATCAAAGAGCTTGAACAGATGCCATGTGTTGCCTGATTAAACAAACTGCAGCTCCACACACTGCCATACTGCCCACCCACAGGCAAGCTGTGCCTGTTGTATAAAGCCATGTCCAAGCTAGAATCAATGAACATGCTGCACCTTGTACAATCTGAATGGCAGTGAGCTATGAACATGAGAGACCTGAACCCCAGCACTGACATACATAGGACAAGCTGTACTGAATGATCCATAACACAGAAGCCACCCCCACTCTTAAGTAAACTCCCAGTACAGGTTAGCCAGAGAGTCACTCATCAACTCTCCTCAAGAGGAATCTTGATGACTGGATGGGAGATGGTAGGTTTGCCCTGGGTATCACTGTTATGTCATGGGTAGACAGAGGCACAGTATACTAACCATGACATATGTCATAGCAAACTCCACTTACAATGTGTGTCGAAGGACAAACACACTCTCCGACTAGCATTAGAAATGGCCTAAGGCACATCGCTAGTGTTTGCCAATTTACACCTATGTTGTGGAATACACTACCAATGTTAGACAAGCCTGGTTTAAGTAGTTCATATCTGAACATAATGCAACATGGTCAGATGTGCACAACTGGCCCCTAACCAGGCTGTTGTGCTCACTATGAAAATGTAAAGCAGTGATAGGACTAAAGCCCAGGATACTGTCCACCACAGTGAAAGTACTGAACCAGTACACTATACGGTACTACAGTGTTAGGTCAGTATGAAAGGATGTTGACAACTGTATGCAAAGTATCCCATGCAAACCATGTAGGCACAGTATAATCCCTGTTGTGTTCAGACACAAAGCAGTTGGACAATAACTACACAACATGACACACAACACACAACCATAAACGTGAGATATTGTTGAAGTTCACACTCATCCACAAATGTGGTGGGCTGCAGAGTTCAACATATGGAAAGCTCACACTGGGCATGCTCGCACACTTTGATAAATGAGACATATGTCAGACAACATGCCATGGAAAGCGTGAACTGGGCATGCTCACACACTTAGGCCAAATCTCAGTTTAGCAGTTGGCCACACATATCTGGTATTTGTACGTGTTATTCCAGAAACCAACCACATTGCAGCAATCTGCCCAGTGCACACAGTTAAATGACTACAGAGACATACGTGATATAGTGGATCCCTCTCATATTCAAACATCTTCCACAGATACACAAGTTGTTCATAGAAACAGGGAATGCTATGGCAATAAAGACCTGCAAACAGTCTATCAGCAACAAATATTGTGCATCTGACAATTAAACATATGGGTGTAGAGGTCAACACTAGGCTGTTTGCCCTAGGGAATGACAGCTTAGCCAGACTGTGCTTGGCATCTGCCTCCCCAGTACAGTAGGCTACTGTGCCACTGTAAAGTAGGTCACATAAGGCACTGTGTGAGGCTAGTGTGTTGTGCCTTTGTCAGGCAGGGACACAGTGGAGATCCCAGGGGTTGAATTTGCTAAGCCACATCCATGTTGTTGGTGTGTGCTGGAAGAGGGTTGGTGAGGACCTCTAACAGTAAGTGGGCGTCAATAACAGACTGTGGGGAGCCTTATCTGCATTGTCTGAACAATTTCACTGTCAACACTTAGTCGTGATGGTTATGAGGGATTGAAGTGTCGTGCCAGTACTGTTCAGAGATGTCCTCCCTCTGTGGGCTACTACTCTGCAATGTATTAGCTCACTCTGTCTGTTGGACAGCACATATATGGCTGGTGTACACCCGACAGGTGTCCTGTTGTGGAGCAGTCATGGGTATATTTGGGATAGCATGATCAATGCACACCTTCCACATGCTCATAGAATGCAATTGTCAAGGATAAAAAACAATAGACCACCACTTCGATAGAATCCTTAGTTAGGCAAGCAAAAGTAAATGGTAGAAAGAAAACTTCGGACTCAACACGACAATAAAATTGAGAATTTATTGTGTAAGCGCAATTGTCAAGGAATATGCAGAGTGGCCTGTATACTCCCCCAACATGGGTCCTTTGAAGTCTTCCACCCCAGTCTTTACAAGTGTAAAGTCTGCTTTTGATAAATACACTTTGTTTGCAGTGACAGCCTTGCCTGGGGGTGGGGATGGGATATGGATGTCCAGGGAAAGGTGGGTATGGTCAGATATCAACAATGGTGGTCTACCTCTGGTGTGGAACAGTGAGTACCCATGTTGCAGATGGTCAGGTGCAATATGTATTCCCCCTTGTGGCTGTGGTGAGTGGTTCTGCCATAGCACATGGACTCACAAATGGTAGTGGCTGTAGGGTAATGTTGTAGAGGCCTGAGTAGTTCCCACACACAATATACCTGTACCTGACATTAACAACTGGAATGGTGTATGTGAACACCTGCATACCTTGGCACTGTTCCCAGGGAAGAAAAGTGTGTGTCCTGGATGTGGGAGGGGTGGTCCAAACTGGTTGTGTTGTGTGTTACAGGTCCTGTGGTCATGAAGCATGGTATAGAACATAACCTGCCAGTGCGATGTGCATATCTGACCCTGAAGTAGGTAGCTGCAAATGCATATATATGCTATCCCCCACCTGACAGGTAGTACTAGATGTACATACCTCTGTAGAAATAATGATGTCAGCACCTTATAAATACTGCAGGTGCAGAACAGATGCCCAGTAATTCGGATAGTGTGCTCTGCTAATGCATCTCCCTCAAGTGTCATAATATAGTTAGGTAGGGGTTTGAATCCTGCAAATGCTCAGTGTGTGTGGGTGAGTGGGGTTAGTGTGTGTGCAAGTCTGTGTGAAGAAATGTCCCTTTTGGCAACTGGGAAAACACACTACAGGATGCACATTCCCCTTACTAAACACTGATGATGTCAGCACCCTATAAGTACAGCAGGAGAAGGGAAACCTCCCAGTAATGCGAATAGCATGCTCTGCTAATGCATCTGTCTCGAGTGCCATAACATAGTTAGGTAGGGTTTTGAATCCTGCAAATGCTCAGTGTGTGTGGAGAGGGGTTAGTGTGTGTGCAAATCTGTATAAAAGAAATGTCCCTTTTGGCAACTAGGAGAACACACTACAGGATGCACATTCCCCTTTCTAAACACTGATGATGTCAGCACCCTATAAGTACAGCAGGAGAAGGCAAACCTCCCAGTAATGTGAAAAACACGCTCCGCTAATGCGTCCATCTTGCATGTCATAACATAGTTAAGTAGGGGTTTGAATCCTGCAAATGACAAGTGTGTGTGTTTGGGTGAGGGGGGTTAGTGTGTGTGCAATTCTGTGTGAAAGAAATGTCCCTTTTGGCAACTATGAGAACACACTACAGGATGCACATTCCCCTTTCTAAACACTAATGATGTCAGCACCCTATAAGTACAGCAGGAGAAGGGAAACCTCCCAATAATGCGAATAGTGCGCTCTACTAATACGTCTGTCTTGAGTATCATAACATAGTTAGGTAGGAGTTTGAATCCTGCAAGTTTGGGTGAGGGGGGGTTAGTGTATGTGCAATTCTATGTGAGGGAAATGTCCCTTTTGGCAACTAGGAGAACACACTACAGGATGCACATTCCCCTTTCTAAACACTGATGATGTCAGCACCCTATAAGTACAGCAGGAGAAGAGAAACCTCCCAGTAATGCGAATAGCGCGCTCCGCTAATCTGTCCGTCTTGATTGTCATAACATAGTTAGGGAGGGGTTTGAATCCTGCAAATGACAAGTGTGTGTGGGGTGGTGAAAGTAGGGTGTGTGCAATTACATGTGTGAGAGAACTGATCCTTTTGCCAACCAGTACAACACACCAGCTGCTGCATATTCCAATCTCTACACAGAGATGATGTCAGCACCCTACAAGTACAGCAGAAGAGGGAAAATCCCCCAGTAATGCAAATAGCACGCTCTGATACTGCATCTCTCACTACTGTCATAGCGTAGTTAGTTATGGCTTTGAATTCCACACATGCCACGTGTGTTTTTGTCACACAGAATGCCCATGTGTGTGGGTTGTTGTTCACAATAATGCATGACTGAGTCATATGTGTCCATGCCTCTGACTGACCTGTATGCTTGTGTTATGTGGTGGACCATAGTGCCCCATGGGCATATCACTGTGACCTTCACCTTGTCCAGCCTGGTGAGCGGGACCTCACTGTACCAGACAATAAAGGTACCTAACACAACTGTAGCAGGTGTGTTGTGTAGCCATACAGGCTGTCACTGTTTGGCACACAGGATTTGTGTGCTATGTGTTGCACGTGCTGTGTTCTGGCTTAACGTATGCCTGTGTGCCAGCTGCAGAGGTGTCTGCTGCTCAGGCAGGATGCTATTCTGAGGCTCCACGAATGGCCCAGTGTGTTCACGTGTTTGGATTGTTGTCAGTGTAGGTCTACATCAGACTGGTATTGTAGTCACTGTAGTATGTCATGCCACCTGACAGGTTATGCCAGTACTGGGTTCATAGTTCCTAGTCCCCAGTTTGGCTATGTGGTTGCATCTCATACATGTGTTGTACATCCATGTGTAGGGGAGAGGGTTGACTGTGTACATGTGGCAGCAGTGACATTGCCACATGACCCACATATTCCACAACTGTACCATAGAGGTGACTGACAAGTGACCTTTGCACATGCTACCATAGTATTGTGATTGCCATGGTGATTAACAGCACATAGGGCCAATGGGGAACAAGGTACATAGGTTCATAGGTTCATACTAGGCTATCTGCCCTAGGGCATTTATAAGCCTAGCCAAAATGTGTTTGACTTTCGCCACCCATTTTAAATTTATTTTGCTATGCCCTTTTTCGAGCTTAGTATACTGTGCCTCTGTCTAACAGTGACACAGAAGTGATACCTGGGGTAAACCTACGATCACCCATCCACTCATCAAGATTCCTCTTGAAGAGAGTCAATGAGGGACTCTGCCTAACCTGGACTGGGATTGTATTCCAGAGTGAAGGGAGCCTCTGGGTTATGGTTCTGTCCCTCCAGCATGTCCTATTTATTTCAGTGCTGAGGTTGAAGTCTCTCGAGCGCGTAGCTCGATGGGATTTGGATTTTCTGAGGTGCAGCATGTCCATTAATTCCGGGTTGGACATGGCTTTATACATCAGGCACAGATCGCCTCTGAACAGGCGGTATGCCACTGAATAGAGCTGAAGTGTCTTTAACCGGGCAGCATATGGCATCTGTTTGAGCCCTTTGATCCTCTTGGTGAGGTACTTTTGGGGTCTTTCCAGTTGCTGCAGGTGTCTGGTAAGGTACATCCCAAAAGGGGCATTGTACTCAATTATGGGCCTGATGAGGGATGAGTAAAGAGGCACAATGACCTCCCCTGATTTAGATGTGAAGCCTTCATGATTAGGTGGGCTATATAAAATGTCTTTCTAACCACTTTGGCCACGTGGTTGTCAAATGAGAGATTGCTATCAGCTTGGGTCCCCAGGTCCCTAATTACTTCTTCTGTACTTAATGGATTACCACCTATGTGTTAATTTGTGGGCACTTTGTTTTTGCCAAAGGGGATGACTATACACTTTTTGGCATTTAGCTTGAGGCCATGGCTCTGGCACCAGTTGTCTGTTTCTATGAGGCCCTTTTGGAGGATGCTTGTGTCGGCTGGAGAGTTGATTATGGCGCCCAGTTTGCAGTCATCTGCGAACTTGGTCAGCCGCAGTCCTTCCGTGTTGGCCTGTACCTCCGAGAAATATATACCAAACAAGAGAGTTCCCAGGACTGAGCCCTGTGGAACACCATGTGTAACTGGTTTAGAGTCTGACATGGCTCCAGCAATTCTAACCATGTGGGTTCTGTCCTTGAGCCAGTTTGCAATCCATCTAGTGACATAGGAGCTTATATTTAAGCTGGTGAGCTTATCTATAATGCCCGAGTGGGGTATTGTATCAAAGGCTTTTGCAAGGTCCAGGTAGGCTGTGTGGACCACCTTCCCCTCGTCAATGACCTTGGTGACTGTTTCAAAGAAATCAACCAGGTTTAAGAGGCAGGATCTGCCCTTAACAAAGCCAAACTGAGTAGGATCTAGTGTCTGTAGGTCCCCAATATCTTTATTTATGAGGTCCATGATGATCCTTTCCATAGCTTTGCAGACCAAGCTAGTCAGGCTTATGGGGCGATAGTTTCCAGGATCCATTGAGGCACCACCTTTATGGAGAGGGACCACTGTTGCTGTACGCCACTCTTTGGGCACATATCCTGTAGTAAGGCTGAGATTGAACAGTAGTGTTATGTTTGTGTTTAGCTCTTGTAGTTCATGTAGGACACAGCCCGGGACACCGTCTGGTCCCATTGATGCTGTGTCTTCTGCTTTGGAGAGGGCGGCTCTTACCTGAGCATCTGAGATGTCAGGGGGGCAGCACTCTGCTGGGATAGATATTAGCCCTTTTGGTGTGGAGGTGGGGGGGAGAAGTTTGCGCTGAACCTGTCAGCTAGGTTGTTGGCAATGTATGTGGGTTTGGTGTATTTTTTGACATTTTGGACTAATTCTGAGCATATCTGGGAATTACCACCCAGGTGTCTAACATAACTAAAGAAAGCATTGTGATTATCCTTAGTGTCCTGTGCAATGTTTCTCTTGAAGCTGGCCTTAGACTATTTTATGAGTGCCCATAGTTTTTTGTTAATACTGATCAGTGATGCCTTCCCTTTTTGGGATTTTGCTCTATCATTTAGTAGCTTCCTCCTTCTATTGTATAGTTTGTTTATGGCTGGGGTCCACCAGACAGGACGTCTGCCTTTGGAGGATTGGGTCCTGGTTTTATTTGGGATCGCATGATCCATGCATTCCTGAAGGTGTTCATAAAATGCTTTTATAAAGGATTCTGCGGTCTGGGCCATATTTTCCACAGGCCCAGGGGCTTTGAAGGATTCCACCTCAGCTTTGAGGAGTGTGAAATTTGCTTTAGAGAACTTTTTCACTGTGGTTTTCTGTGCAGGGGGTGGGGTCGGGATGTGAATATCCAGTGAGATTAGTTTATGGTCTGATCTTACCAGTGAGGGATACACTTCTGGTCTGGAGCATAGAGTCCCCATGTTGGTGATGATCAGGTCCAGTATGTATTCCCCTCTTGTGGGAGTGGTAACAAGTTGTTCCATAACATTTGAGTTTATAAATTCTAGGAACCTTTGGGCTAGGGTGTTGGAGCTAGAGTAATGCTCCCAGTCTATGTTTGTGTAGTTGAAGTCGCCCAATATAATAGTGTTTGGAGAGACCTTCATATTTTCCAGTGTTCTCAGGAAGGCCGTGTGGGGTTCCTGGGTTTGTGAGGGTGGTCTGTAGCAGGCTATAAACTGGAAGGCAGTTTTACCCACTGTTAGTTGCACATGGATAGTCTCTGTTGCTTCATGCTTTGCCACCAACCTGGACGTGTGGGTATCTTTGATGAATATCGATACCCTCCTTTTGTGGTTCGATCCACATTTTGGGGCCGAAAAGCATGGTATGAGGTATAACCTGGTAGTGCTGGTGTGCTCTCGGGAGCCCTGAACCAGGTCTCTGTTACTGCACAGATATCGATGTTCTCCATGCTAAGGAGAGTTTCGAGTGTGTGCATCTTGAGGTTTAGACTTCTGGCGTTGAGTAGCATTACTCTTAGTTTCTTATCCCTTGTGATACCTATGGAGGTGGGTTTGTCTTTTGAGCCTTGCCTAAAAAAGGCACTATGGGGGTAGCAAGAGCCTTTGCCAATATTCGAAAGCCCAGGGGTGACAGGTGCAAGCCGTCCCTAGCGAAGCAGGTGGTTCAACAGAAGGTGAGTATGTGAGGGTGTAGTGCCTGTCATTAGTTAGCACTGGCATATATGACTGCTCACGTGGACAAATGCCAGGTAAGTCATATGCAATGTGTCACAGGCAACGTACATGTGAACAGGACAAACAGTGATGTTCTGTCAAGTGAGACATGGACATACATATAGTAAGCTATGCAGATGTCACTAGGAGTCCACAGAAGCTCTGTAACTCTGCATTGCAGGTGGGATCAGTGTTCCAGGGTAACTGCAAGCAAACATGCATGCAAACAAAGCTACAGTAAGCAGAGCTGCATGTAGTCCATTGTACAACAAACAAGCTGTACCACTTCCAGTAGGTAACAGTGCAAATATGCAGGCACTATACACATGTACATGGAAATACACAGGTCAGATAGCTAGGGTCCAGTCTCAGCGCACACAAGCGTACAGACCATGTACCGTCAGGATGTACACTAACTGGATGGAAACCCAGGTGCTCATAACTGCAGTAATACACATGTCAAATAACAGACACTGAGCCTTCACTCAGTGGTTCCATACTTAGTAGGATGTATGCTACCTGGCCTGCCACCACAGTATCCCTGACATGTATGGGGACTCTCCCTCCTGTGACAGTTAGTTTTGTGTGTTGGGGCTGTCTAGCATGGTATGAGATGTGAGCTTGCAGTGCTAGGGTGCTCCTGTGTGTCCTGTACCAGTCATGTAGTACTGAACACATAGCAACATCCTCAAACATCCGCATTGCAGAGTCCAGTGTGGGCAATATGCCACTTGCAGTTTACATGTCCATCATTGCGTATCAATACTTTCATTAGCTTATCCCCTGTGCTACCTATGTATGTAGCCTTCTGTTGACATCCTTACCACCAGTATGCCAACATGTGCAGATGATACACTATGGTACTTACCATGGGTGTAGACAACAGTACAAGACAATCATACCCTTACTGCATCAGGCATGCTGGGATATACCCACAATTATATCAGCACACAGTACTGTTAACAACATGATACTATTACTACACGTCTATGTAGTCACCCTGTGCATCAGCAACATGTTAACCTGTACCTGCACTGATGTTACAGATTGCAGGAGGTGGCATAGTTTCATCATATGCACAGGGTGTGAACTTGGTATGCCTGAGTCAGCCACCGATACCACCAATTGACATGTATGTGTATGTGTGTTGGTGAGGGACAGCAGTACAAGGTGGGGCAATGTTGATGCAGTGTGTGCATGTATGTGGTAGCCCTAGGTGTTGTCAATTCCCATGTGTGTATGGATGCACACAGTTCCACCTCATGGCTGCCATATACTGGTGTTTGTGGACAGCCACAGACTGTACCTGCCAGATTATACAGATCAGTGTCTGTGGCCACGGACACAGTACCTGTGCCTTGCAGGGGTGCTATGGACTGTATCCGGTACCAATCCAGACTGGGTACTGACATCAGAAGCAGTTGTTCATTGACTGGACACAGATCCCTGTCTGGCCTGTCCAGAGCCACGTGCACGTGGTCTCCTGGGGCGGTCTGATGACAGCACAGACCCAGCATTGCTGGGGCTGCTGCTGGCACTATGGGGGCGGCCACGGCCCTGTTGTCATCCGCGATGACTGCCAGCTGCTGCTGTTGCTGGCATATGCCCACGTCAATGCCTCAACCATCCACCATTGCCCTGGCTCATGGACATGTAGTTGTGGAACCGGTCTAATATGTCCCCACAACATCTGTCTATGACATCGGTGAAATTATGGATGGCAGCCGCAATGTCACGCATACTGTCAGTCATGGCTGTGCGACATGCTGTCAGCTCCCTCAGACCCTGTCTGGTGTACCATTCCATACGTGACTGTGCCTGCATGACAGCCCAAAACATAGCTGAGGTTGTAAGACCTCTGTGGGCACGTCTGACAGGGGCAGTACTCCCATGGATGCTCCCACGAGAACCCCTGGACATCTGTCTGTGTGGTACCATCTCAGGGCCATGCCCATGGCTGCTGTGTGGGGAAGCATGTGCCACAGATACCACATTACCCTGGCCAATGCCCATTGTATCCTGTCCATCATCAAGGGACATTGGTGACAAAGGGTGTATTGGCAGGATAACTGTGTGCATTGATGGGGTTAACAGCTGTGTACTGTCAATTGGCTGACCAATGACGGACCCTGGTATACCTTCCTGTGCCATTACACAGATGTCATCATTATCAGTACCCATGGCACCTGATTCAGGTTTCCTGCTGCATGACACCAGAGCAGCACCAGAACCTGTGGGAGGGAAAAAGGAAACACAGTTTACAATGTCTACACAATATTACCAGTGATGCACACATGCACACATGCACAGGTGCACACATCCACGCATGCACACATGCACACATGCACAGGTGCACACATGCACACATGCACACATGCACACATGCACATTCAAACCCAAAAGGTACCTTAAGTACTCTCAGTCCCTTCGGTACTTGATTCAGTTCCAGTGGTACCTTTTGGGTTTGAAGACAAGGAACTTGTTAAAGATTTGATAGACATTTATGACAATGCTGGCAAACAGCTTATGAAATTAATTATTAAAAATAACAATAATAAGTTGTGTAAACTGAATGAAACACTGTCTAATTTAGACAGAAGTATTAGAAATGATCTATTATTCGAGTCCAACAAGCACAGATTTGATAATATTTTGTTGGACATTAATAGATATGTTAGTAAAGGGCTGGATGGTAAAAACAATAAGTTGTGTAGGGATACTGAAGATTATGCTAATAATAGAGCTTACAATCATTTTAGAGAATTTAAACGTCAATTTAGGATTAATGTTCAGAATTCTGATAACAATGTGAATGTTGTTAACAGTGAGGGTGACATGAATGATGAGAGAATTATCCCAGGTAACAACAATAATTATAGAAATGTTCAGGATAGACAAACCTTTTTAGAGGAGCAACCATTGAGAAGATCGGAACATTTAAAGGGGCATTACCAGGGACAGAATTGCTTTCAGAACAACTACAGGAACAGGTTCAGACAGAACCAACATTATTAGCAAGTAACGAAAAATACAGTTTTGAGCAGGAAAGAAGTACAAACAATGAAGTTAATGAAGTTAGTTATGAGAATGTGATTATTTTCACAATGTGGAATTGGATGCTAGTGAAAACTGTATTTCTAATTATGTTTTAAATCTTGACAACAATGATACTCTAAGTATAAATCAAATGACACACAACTCAGAATTTACAAATATGCATTGTGAAATTATTTCTGAAGGAGGTTTTTCAGTCTATAATTATTCAGATAAAATAATAAATGAAAATTATTTGTCACTTTTTAAGAAGGGTTTTAAATTTATTCCTATCTTTAAGTTTGATGTAGGTAGGATTTTGTTGAATTTTAGGCTTTATACTAGAATGTTAAATTTAAAAATGTTTTTTCATAACATTTTCACTCTTAAAAGATCTAGTACGTTTGTACCACCAGCTAACCCTATGATCCACCTATTCGAGATGTTATGTGATGTACAAATAAAAAAGGTTTTGAAAACAAATGACATATTTAATGAGAACTTAACAACAGCTGAAAGATTTTGTTTAAATGAACTATGTACTAACAACAAATATAGAATTATGAAACCCGATAAGGGAGGTGGAGTTGTCATCATGAGCAAGGATGATTACAAAAACAAAATGATGTATATGCTCAATGATGAAGCCACCTACAATAGAGTCTCTAGATATGACATGATTAAGGCACATACAAAAATCGACTGGCAGCTGTATGAATTCTGGATGGATGGTTTTATTAATAAAGAGGAATATGACTACTTGACAGTAACATATCCTGTTACACCAAAAGTATTTGGTATACCAAAAATACATAAAGAAGTTTCCAATCCTCCATTCAGACCCATAGTAGCTGCTAAATTATCAAAAATGGAGACTATAGCATACTACATTGACATCAATTGCAAAGAACTATTGAATAATATTAATTATATTTTAAAAGATTTGTGGCATTGTCTTGAAATATTACATGAATACACGGGCAAAATTTCTATGGACACATATTTGGTGACTATAGACATTATTAATTTATTTTCAGTGATACCCCATGACATAGGGCTTGAGATGTTTGAAAACAGTCTTGCAATGTTTGGTAAACATCATACGGTGAAAAGAAAGTTATTAACTGAGTTCATGGAGATGATACTCCACAACAATTTTTTCAGCAAGATGGTGAATATTTCAAACAAAGTTCAGATGTTGCGATGGGAGCTAGGTGTGCTCCAGTATATGCCAACTTAGTTTTGGCTAAATGGGAGCAACAATATGTACTGAGTAGTGAATATTGGTCAAAGGTGGTGTTATATGTAAGATTTTTGGATGACATACTACTGGTTTGGAAAGGTAATAAAGAAGAGATGATAGCATTTATAGACTATTTGGGAAATCCTACTTCCTTCTTGAAATTTACTTACAATATAGAGGTGGACAAATGCGAGTATTTGGATTTAAATATTTATAAAAAGGAAGGGAAGATTGAATCCAATATATTTCGTAAAAAAACATTTTCAAATTCATATTTGCATTTTAAAAGTTGCCACCCATATTTTCAAAAACAAAATTTGGTGAAAGGCCAAATGGTGGGAATGTCAAGAATAATAAGTGAGGATTCTGTTTTCACAAAAGAGTTGAATTTTTTATGTACTATGTTTTCGGATAGAGGTTATCCAGATCACCTCATTAATAGTATAAATAAGGAAATCTTGAACAAAAGGAACGATTATTTCAGACCTATTTTAAAAGTTGGTAAAGTTGAAATTGCTAAAAAGACAACTACGAACAAAAATATGGCATGCTCATTAACCTTACCATTTAATGACAGTACCAAATTTGTAATAGAAGTGGTAAAAGAAGCATGGGACAGAGTTTTTAGTAATGATTTAGATATTATTGAAAAAATAGGTAAAACACCTACAATTGTATATAGTAGGGGTAAAAATTTAAAAGATATGTTTGAATATGAAGAAGTATACAAAAAGTCATGTATGAAAAAATGCGGCTTTTGTAAAACTTGTAGATATATAAATGATGGGCCTTATGTTGCCATAAAAGGATACAATAGGGCTATTAGATGACCAGGTTACGTTAATTGTAACACTAAGCAAGTAATTTACATAGCCACATGTCTGTCCTGTACTGCATTTTATATAGGTAAGACCATAAGGAAATTGAGAGAGAGAATTAATGAGCATAATAGGGACATAAGGAACAAAAAAACAACAAATGCATTATACACGCACAGTATAACATGTCCAGATTTTAATAAATTTTTGTTTTTTGTGGTTGACAGAGTACCTGAAACATGTGTCAAGGAAGGAGATGTAAACAATCTTATAGAGATGAAAGAATGTTTATGGCAATTTAGATTAAATGCTAGTAGTAAACCAGGCATTAATGAATACATCTCCATTAGTAGTTTTTTGAGAATTAAATCTTACATTATTTAATTGGATTTTTTACACATTATACATTTTTCATATTGTAGGAATTTTTAAATATATATATTTTTTTAATATGTATTAACATCATTTATGACCAACTACCATATTATTGTATACATTTTTATTTTATGCAAGTTTAATTATATATACATTTTTTACATTTACAAATACACTTATATATATACATATGCATGTTTTTAAACTTATTTATTACATATATATACATAGTTTATATATTTATACAAAATAAAACATAGTCATTTGATTTAACTAATAGTATATTGTAAGTCATTTATGCATTTCTACATACCCAACACATACTTTCAATTACAATTTGATTTATTACTAGATACCACCCTTTTAGTTACAAATGAAAAGGTTTTATTCTGTATTTTACATTTATCAAATGAAGTTGAGTTTATTTTTATGTGTTCAAACCTTAATGAATGATGTATGAATTATTAATTGAAGTCAATTAAGTGACTAGTATATAAGGCAACTGCTCCGTTGAATCTGTACTCTGATGAAACCCAGCAAAGAGTTGGATGAAAGCGCTCAGTGAATGTTTGTTTTGTGTATTAAATAATAGAGTGATTCTGTGATCTGGTGTGGCTTTCATTTTATATTCCTATATATTTGCTATTACTGCATTTCTAAGTACATCTGTCATGGCTTAGTGGTTCAGTACCTTGACTATGGTGCGTAGTATCCTGGGTTCGAACCTGGCCACTGCTTTTTATATTATGACTGTCTACACAGGCTAGGATGTGTGTCTGTGTAAAGGCAGTTTTGTTACAGCTTGCTCAACATTGCCCGTCGGTTAGCTTGTTGGCACGGTGCGCAGCTCCGCACAAATGGGTTATGCTGGTTTACGCTTCATTTGGCTGTCAGCACGCATATTATGCTCAGCTAGGGGCACGCAGTTTCAGCGTGTTAAACTACTGCTCACCTACGGGCACTCATTTTGCACCTGTTAAACTACTGCACACCTACGGGCACTCATTTTGCACCTGTTAAACCACTGCTCACCTTCAGGCACTCATTTTACACCTGTTAAACCACTGCTCACCTACAGGCAGATGCACTCAACTTGTTAAACTGTAGCTCAGCTATAGGCACATCTGGCATTTTTTATTATTTTGTTATCTCACATTTCTTCAAAATAAATGGCCCATTTCATTACATTTTACATAAAATATAATTTTATATGTGTACATATATGTCAGGGACTTGTTTTGTGCTTATTTCACTAAAGATAAAAATTAATGTTGTGGGGGCTTGAACCATGACTGCCTGCTCTTCAGCCAACGTCTCTACTGCTAAGCTATTGCTTTTTGGCTTACTTTGCATATTTAGTTCTTATATGCTTTTCCACTGACTGCTAACTGTGGCTAAGCTACGGGCACGCCCGCGCAAACGAGCACACTCACATGCAAATATCTTTACAATTTAAAAAAATATAACATGTTCATTTATATATTTTATGTTCATAGTCTGTGGGGGGGCATGTGTTGTGTTGTGTTTATTCACATTTCCATGGACTCTGTCATGGGGGTTTACTTTCGGGACTTTTACTCTTCTGGGGGTGTGTCTGTTTGCAGGGCTCGGCCTACGGACACACCCCCTACTGTCTTCCACGGACCATGTAAGCCTTAGGTGTGATTCAGCATGCCCTCATGGATATGCATGACATGCTGACGTCACACCGTTTAACTGCAGCCTCCGTGTAAGCCTTGTAACTCTTACACGGAGGCTTCGTGAAGCCTGCCCAAAGAGATTTACCTCAGAAGGAAAAATTGACTATGAGAAGGTAACATGGCTTCTACTTGAAAGTGAAAAAATATACTCCAACCACAGTTTGAATCTTCTCTATTCAGAGCCAGTACAATATGGTTACTGTTAAGCCAATGTTGGAATTTAAGCAGAAGCAATACCATTAATTATTTTATTATTTTATTATTTAATTATTTATATTATAAGATATATGTTAGTTGTTTCATAAATTGTGTTTATATTGAATTTTATGATGATTTTTAAACACCAGTTCAATAGATGTGTTTTTACGTTTTTCAAGCATAGCAACATAGCTTTAATAACCTAATTGATTCTCGTTCCATATATTGTCCTATAGGTTGGCTGTGTCATGTGGTCTTGTCTGTCCTTGTTATATAAAGAAAGTGTTTTTAACTTAAAATGTATTAAATAACACCGAGTAAGGGTTATTCCCGAAAGCTTTGTTTTATGTTTTAAATAAAGTGAGTTTTCTTATCTCATTCGTTTTTGGATATTCTACTTGAAAGTGACCAGATTTATTTTGGACATGAGGATGTATTGCTTCAAAAAAGGATTAGCTGTATGTATGGATTCCAAGAACAGGTACCTCAGAGCAGCTTAATGGAGGCCTTTAAAAGCAAAGTGGGTAGGTAGAGTGAGAGAGAGAGACAGGAGCACCAGCAGCTGTGGACTACTGGCAACAGCTGATTAGGCTAGATAGCTGTCATGTCTCCCTCTGCTGGCAAGGCTGTTGTATGTGCAGGTCACTAACTTGATTTAATCTGAGGCAATATCATTAACTGAATGTTTCTCAAAGTACTATACGTGGATTATTGCTGAAAACTCATTTTTGGCTTTCAAAATATGAACCCATGCATGTTGTTATATTTGAAGTTTTTTTTTAATGTAAAGAGCATCCAAGACTCTTTTTTTTCTTTCTTATTTATTCATGGAAACATCTTCTGTCCTGCATCCTCTTTTTAATGTATTCTTTTTCACTAGAAAACATAAATGTAATTTAAAGTCATCAGATAACTACCTCTCTCCTTTCCTATCCCTTACGCATATGTTGTAATCCACTGACATCCATCAAACTATTCCTTCACTTTAAATTTATTATCTCCTAACTCCTATCTGTTGTGTTTCTAATTCCCTTCTTACTGTGCACCCATCCCATTACCCATTCTCTTCATTCTGTCCCATGCTCCTTCTGAATTGTCTGCCACACATCTGTTTTATCCTGCTGATTTTTCTAAAGTACTGACAACCAGTGCATTTTGTATCATCTACACTTATTTGTACAAAAAGCCCACTGTGTTACTATGGCCTGTAACTATTCCTTTCTTCACAGCTAGTCATTCCTATAATCTGGCTTGTTGATCACTCTAATCAGCTCAACATCAGCATGTATAGCATCCCATCCTAGGGGTTTGTTTTGTGCTGTCAGCACAAAAATGAGACCTCTAAATCATAGTTTTGTGGCCTGCTTACTGGATACTTATTACTACTGATAGATGAGTGACAGTCTATTTTTTCTAATTTATTGTTACAGGTAATATGGTACTCTCTGAGTAATCGCATTTAAAACAGTCTTGACATCTACTGCAGAAGTAACTGTGTACCTCATAGTTAATGCTGGGTGTTGAAATCACTGCTTGGTTACTACCCATAAATGACAGAATGATTACAGAGTTCAAGACAAGCCACTCAAAATTACAGTGATACCTGATTATGCTCCAACTATAGACATCACAAAAGGAGAAAGTCAATCAGTTGTATAAGTTATCTGCTAAGCTGATAGTCAAAGAACACTTAGACTAATGGACGTGTTTGGCCTTGGAGTTTAGTAAGTGAGACATAGACTACTGGAATTCTGTCAAAATAATTCACTTGGCAAAAGTCTAACCAGTGTTATTACAGTTGTGCATCACCAGATGATCATTAATTTTGGCTGCATACTTTTCAGCCCTTGCTGGAAGACCTCTATACAGTCAAACAAGAAACATCTCAAAACCAGATAGATACCAGCTTATTACATATGAAGTGGGAGTAAAGAACAAATGTAAGAGTTTAAACCCAATGGAAAGATTAGAGAACTGTGATATTGTCCAGGAAGTGGCATCAAAAAATATTCCAAACAGAAAGAAGATTAAGAAGTGAAAATTATATGCCTCTCTGTCTGTCTGTCTGTCTGTGGAAGCTTTAGAAGTGGGCAAGGAGAGAAAGAGAGCAAAATGCAATGGATTACATGGGAGAATGGTGAACAGCTTCCGCCACGTAGAGCTGAAGGCATAGATGTTGTCAAGAGCACAAAGAACAGTCATAATTTCCTATATGATGGCTATTCCATTCATCTCACTCCCGTACTGTACTGGATACATCTATAGTACAGAGGGTGGCAAGGCTAAGTCTGATTAGGGGAGGCTTAATGGTCAGTAGGCATGGAGAGAAAGCAGCAAAAAAAAAAAAAAAACAAAGCTGGCTTGCTGTTCAGCAATGCATACATATTTATATATTTGTGTCTGCGTGTCATTTGTCATATTAGTTTTTTCTCAAATATATTGGAAAAAAAGTGGAAGCTGTGACAAATTTTATTTTACTGGGCTCAAATACCTCTGCAGGGATGTTTGACTGCAGTCATAAAAGTAAAAGACACTTTCTTGTTTGACAGAAAGCTATCACTAATCTGGATAAGATATTAAAGATTAAAGTCATCACACCATCAGTAAATATCAGGACAGTCCAATCTATGTTTTTCACCATAATAACACATAGTTGCAATAATTGTGCTGTGGTGCAGCAAAAAATAGATGCTTTTAAATTGGAGTGCTAGAGAAAATTTTTGAGAATTTTGCGGAGTGCAAAAATATGAAATCAATCAATGCTTAAGGAAGTAAACCCAGACTATTCACTTAAAGGTATTATAGAACTGAAACTCAAATACTTGTGTCACTTAATATAGACAGGCTTTGCTTCAGAGCACACAAATGCACAGAAGAAACAGAAGTGGATGACAAAAGCTAAGATAGATAGATATCATTACTGAAATAATTAATATGTATTTACAAGAAGTTAAGAATAGGTTTTGATATACAGGACTCTCATGCTAAAGTACTTGAAGTCATGAAGAGTCAGAGTCAGTTAAAAACTAAACAACAACCCTGTTGCCCATAAACTTCTCTGAATAAAACCAGAAAGAAGATGTGCAGAGAAATCCCACTGTATCCAGAAAAACAGCACCAGGAATTTAGTTAAATAATTAACTTAAATGTGCTTATTGTATAATAATACAAGTTGTTCAGTGCTGTTGCCCCTTCTGCTACAGGGACTTCACCAGAAATGTTTCCATAAAGTCCAGCTGTTTGGTGGTTCCATAAATTTCATATTGAACAAATTGATCATTTAGTCATTTTAAAGTTCTTTTCCTTAAGCAGGGTTCCAAGTTTCTTATAAATGGGTTTCTCTTTAAGGCAAACAGGAAGTTTTCTACCATTTCAAAATATCCATCACTTAAGAGAAACTATTCCATCCTTCTCGGGCTTCTTTCTGTTTTTTTCTAAGAATCCAACATTACAAACATAAGTTCAGACACAATCTCCCGTTTTATGGCAAGACTGAATCACATGGCCTTTATCCCTCCTAAACTATCACTTTATAATTATCTCCTGCACACACACATACACACACTCACAAACATACATTTGCTTCCTCCCTTTTAACTTCATCTGTGTTGAGGGTGAAAAAGGCTGGACTCTTTAATGGCTAGTTTCTGAAGGACTGCAAAACAGTAGCCAAGAGTCCCAGCTGTAATAATCAATGAGATACATTTAGCATTATTTTCCAAAGTGTGGTTACAAACTATTTTCTATTTCTACCTTGAACTAAGCTAACTTCATTCCACAGTGTTTTGGGGTGGTGAGACTGATTAGCTGCTTAAGGATTTCAAAATAACTTACTTTCTTTCCATAGTTTTGGAATTGGTAAACTTGGTTAGCAAACTGATGATATAATCCATACAACGTATTGACATATGGATATTTGCATGTTTATTTTACAGAGTGCAGGTTTTAAGCAGCTTGTCTTTTAGTGATTCTAATTCTATAGTATGATTTGTTCATGTCTATTGTAAGCTGCCTTACTACAGGTACTCCAGAAGATCAGCTTATGTATGCCTCCTTTGTTGATTTCAGGATTATATTTAGTTTGATTCATAATATAGTACTGAGACAATACTACAGTCTTCTAATTGGGTCTAATCCATGGAAGCAAATTATAGCAGGAATGGATGGTGGTATTTTTGGCAGATTTGTAGAAAGTAACATTTATGCATGGGTTGGGGGATCTTTTCTCTAAAAGTAAGTATAAACAGAAAATGTATGCCTGGTAATGGTGGATGGGCCAAGAGGTTGGTAATTCCATTAGGCTGTTTTTGTTTTTTTTTATTTGATTTATAATTTGGATGAATACAGACATTTACTGTTTGGAATATGTTGTGTGCAAGGAGGCTGTTATCTATCAAGCTAAAGAGTGAAGAGGTCCATTCAAGGCTGAAATCAGCTAAAAGTGCTTTTAGTTGAGTTGTAATGCTATAGTCTGGAGGTAATTTATTTGACAAGAATGGAGGTTTCAAGTATGACTATATGTGACAGATTATAAATTGTTGCAATTTGTTTTTAGGTAACTGCTAATGGATGTTTCTAAGCCTACTAAACTGTGGAAATGATCACTGTGGTCAGGAGATGT
Organism: Protopterus annectens; assembly: GCF_019279795.1. Classification (NCBI taxonomy): domain Eukaryota; kingdom Metazoa; phylum Chordata; order Ceratodontiformes; family Protopteridae; genus Protopterus; species Protopterus annectens. The sequence continues at coordinate 1,968,936,127 of NC_056735.1, forward strand.
GTCTATGACTTCACATTAAAATTATGTGCTACCTTGCTACTTTTTTATTATTCTATTTTGTAATTACCTGCTTAATCCAATCCAGGATTATAGTAAAGCTGGAGCCTATCACAATGTTCAGGGAGTGCAGACAAAAAACTGATCCTGAATGTGCTGCCAGTGCATCACAGGACTTGTGCACATGCACACATGCACCCACAGACACCCGCATGCACAAATCAAAATGGTTCAAGGAATGTTGAATGAAATGTTGTTACTTTGCAGTATATTGTTTATGCTGACTATATGAGAGGCTAGAACCACCCAGTTTATGGTGTCCATTTACACAGTGCCTTGTTTCATCAAGTGTGTTTGGTTGAATTCCCATCTTTCCCACTGGGACACATAATTGAATTCTGCGTTTAATGTGGATCACATGAACAGTGCTATGGATTTCCATTTCTTCTGTTAAGGAGGTATGGAAGTGCAACCCTCATATGTGAGCAGAAGGAAATTATATACCCACAGAAAGGTATCTCATGTTTTTATTTTCATATTTCATTGTGTTTTCTGACATGACAGTGTTGTTTCTACAATGGATAGGGATTTCAAAGAGTTTGGTTGACGTGGATGAATGATCACTGAAATGGAATTCAGTGAACCGGTGTTGTTATTAGGGATGTATTTGCTTTGATGAATATGAATGCAGGATGTAAACCAATTACTTTATACAAGGTATTTAGCGACACATTCCTTTTTAACTTATTCAGTCCTCTGCTGCAGAAAGATAATTAACCCCTTAAAAAACTCATTCAGTTCTCTGCTATACATAATAACAAATTTACAAAGAAAATACGTCATATTAAGTTTTCAGTTAGACAATGGATTAGACCTGGATGTTGGCTTTAAAATTATAGTTGATGATGCTGATTTTGTATTACTGATCTACGAAAGAAAATGGTAATTTCTTTGCCATAAATTACCAGTGTTATGATGAAACAAAGGGTTATAACTCTAAAGAAGTTAGACCCAAGGTATATGTGGAAGAATGATTCATCCATTCCAAAGCGTTCTAATTATGACTGACAAGAACAGGCAGCAGACTGCTTTTTGTGATATTGGACAATTTATGCACATTACGCATATATTTTCACATTATTTAAAAACAGCACAACTAATCTACAAGACTAAGTCTTTATTTCTTTATTATTTATTTATTTATTTGAAGCCCCTTTTCAGCTGAGGCCTGGAGAGAAGTGGTCCGGAGAACAACAGAGGAGATAACATAGATAGTACAATCAGGGTAAAATTCAGACATTGAGAATAAGCAGGTATGCAGCTACAGTTCAATTAGCATAAAATACAGACAACTGACTGTACAAACATTATACAGTGAAATAATACTGTTCAGCAGTACAACTTTCAGTAAGTGGGTTAAGACCGACAGAAATCACTGCAACAGACATGATACAAAGCTTTGTGGTCAAAATTAAATTAGATATGCATGCTGGATGACTAGTATTAGTGGTAGAATTGTTTGCCTAATGTTGTGTATAAGATGACAGCATTTGTTCACCTGTAGGTTATGCAGTTGTTGTGATAATAATGCAAATACAAAAATATTGCTAATATTTAGAACTGCATTTTCAAACATTTATATCTCAGAATGGCTTCACATTATCCACCAGCTTTTAATGATATACTTTTATCGGTACCCACTTATTGCCATAGCTAGGTCAATTGGAACCCTAGGCAAAATCTCTGGAGTGACTTGAGGATTAAAAACTGGACCTTCTGTAACTATAGCAAAGTTCTTATACTAGCTCCTTGCTACAGTTATAAACATACACACACACACACACACACACACACACACACACACACACACACACACACACACACACACACACTGCAGACAATTGCAGACATTCATTTAAGCAGAAAACAGTAAAACGATGCTCCAATTTAGCTCGCTCAGCAAAATACAACTAAAAACAAAAGATAAGCGATGCTCCACACCGTAAAACTTGACTAAACAATTTATTTAAGACTATGATAGCGACAAAACAACAAACAGAAATACAGAGGACAAGCACTTTCAGCTACTAAAGCCTTCTTCAGATCCACATTCAAAAACCACTTCAACATAATATAAAGCTTCTATCAGCCAATGACAAATAATATGTAAATATCATGTTTTAGCCTAACCAATAAAGGTGCTTATACAAGCAACTTTATCATCAAATGTACTTGATTATTCTAATGAACTTTATCTAACCAATAAAGGTAAAGGTATAAATCAGACTTCACTTTCCTAAATATCATTGGCTTAAGCTAGTCAATAGAAGTAAAAATGTAAATCAAATTTCTCTTCTGTATGGATCGATAGTTCACATCACATTTATATAAGAAACTACTTGCCAATAACATTTTCTAATAAAACTTCAAAAAAGGTTGAAAGTTGCTGGAAGAACAAAGCACCAAAAACCGGTAAGCCTGGAAAAATATCAGATTTTAATTTAATCTGCCATAGACATTCCCGTTGCTCAATATAATTCTTATGGTCCCCAGCTCTTCCATCTAAATTACATTTTTCCAGTACTGAAAATAAAAATTTATTATATGTAGTACATACAGTAGAGTGTTTGTATAAAGCATTATTAGTATCTCTAACTCTAATGGCATATAGGTGTTCCGTCCACCCTTCCTCATGAGGTATACATGTATATAATGAAATAACATCCATTGTAAAAATGACATGTTTGGTAGCATCAAAAGAAACAGTGTTTGAAAAAATCCTAATTTTGTCCAAAAAATGCCATGAATCTTTGATGTAAGACTGGGTATTATAAATCAAAGGTCCTAAAAGACCATCTATTACAAGAGAAATGCCTTCTGTAATGGAGGGTTAACTGGATCCTTGTGGGTTTTAGGGACTCCAAAAATAACACCAATCTTTGGTTTATCAACTAAACAAAAATTATACAGAGTTAAATCAATTTCACTGGACATCAAAGCATCATAAAGATGTGACTGTACTATTCTAAAACACTTTAAGATTTCAAAAAAAGGAATTCGTTCATATTCATTAGATTTATTCAGCATTTTTAACATGCTGGAATTATAATGTTCCTGTTCCATGATAACAACACTGGAGCCCTTATCACTTTTCATAAACCTGTATTTGCCACTAAGGGTTTTTAAACAATCAGGGTAAAATTCAAACATTGAGAATAAGCAGGTATGCAGCTACAGTTCAATTAGCATAAAATACAGACAACTGACTGTACAAACATTATACAGTGAAATAATACTGTTCAGCAGTACAACTTTCAGTAAGTGGGTTAAGACCGACAGAAATCACTGCAACAGACATGATACAAAGCTTTGTGGTCAAAATTAAATTAGATATGCATGCTGGATGACTAGTATTAGTGGTAGAATTGTTTACCTAATGTTGTGTATAAGATGACAGCATTTGTTCACCTGTAGGTTACGCAGTTGTTGTGATAATAATGCAAATACAAAAATATTGCTAATATTTAGAACTGCATTTTCAAACATTTATATCTCAGAATGGCTTCACATTATCCACCAGCTTTTAATGATATATTTTTATCGGTACCCACTTATTGCCATAGCTAGGTCAATTGGAACCCTAGGCAAAATCTCTGGAGTGACTTGAGGATTAAAAACTGGACCTTCTGTAACTATAGCAAAGTTCTTATACTAGCTCCTTGCTACATTTATAAACATACACAAACACACACACACACACACACACACACACACACACACACACACACACTGCAGACAATTGCAGACATTCATTTAAGCAGAAAACAGTAGAAGGATGCTCCAATTTAGCTCGCTCAGCAAAATACAACTAAAAACAAAAGATAAGCGATGCTCCACACCGTAAAACTTGACAAAACAATTTATTTAAGACTATGATAGTGACAAAACAACAAACAGAAATACAGAGGACAAGTGCTTTCAGCTACTAAAGCCTTCTTCAGATCCACATTCAAAAACCACTTCAACATAATATGAAGCTTCTATCAGCCAATGACAAATAATATGTAAATATCATGTTTTAGCCTAACCAGTAAAGGTGCTTATACAAGCAACTTTATCATCCAATGTACTTGATTATTCTAATGAACTTTACCTAACCAATAAAGGTAAAGGTATAAATCAGACTTCACTTTCCTAAATATCATTGGCTTAAGCTAGTCAATAGAAGTAAAAATGTAAATCAAACTTCTCTTCTGTATGGATCGATAGTTCACATCACATTTATATAAGAAACTACTTGCCAATAACATTTTCTAATATTTTGGTAGTTAAAATACCTATAATATGCAAAATTCACTTAATAAAAATGCACCCTTAAAAGCATATATTAAAACATAAGCAAGCCTTACATTTGCTAAAATCTAAATACTTAAAATTAATGCATTGGCCGGGAATCGAACCTGAACCTTCCACGTGGTTGGTGAAAATTCTACCACTAAACCATTTTGAATTATATAAATAAATAAATAATTTCAAACAAATTAAATGAAAGAGCACTGGTATAAAATAATCTTACACAGATTTGATAAAGCAGTCTCTAGCTTAAATGCAAAGACCAGGAATCAAACCCAGATCTCCCACATGGTAGACAAGAATTCTACCACTAAGCCAGTTTGAATTTTGTAAATGGATGAATAGTTTCAGGCAAATTAAATGAAAACGCAGTAATATAGAATAATCTTAGATCACTTAATAAAAATATAGCACATAATAGAGCAATATCAGGCTTAGCAATTATTAAAAACTAAATACTTAAGACATAAGAGCTCCTTGATGAAAAAAACTGACAAAACCAATAGAGGCATAAAGGTGGCTTCTTATGAATTATTTCAGTAGCTGATAAAAGCATAAGTCCTAATATTCATTCTAAAGTCAAAGCCTATATTTAGTTCCCATTTCATAGTTCATCCATAGACACTAAAACATGATAATAATATAATGGAAGATATAATGAGCAGAATATAAACTATGTAACTAAAAAACTATAAACCATATTTATACTAGCTGGGCTAAGAGGTAAACTGAACAATTTTTCTATTCTTTAAAAATGGCTTGATCGGTACACTTCCATTCAATCCTGGAGGGTGGTCGGCCCGCAGTCTCATAATCCACTTGGATTCCTCACATTCAGTCAGATTAACTAAATCACCTTCTCTTTCATTAGGTTTTAGCTGGGATATAATCATGAAAAGAAAATTATGACCTCCATTCCTTTTTATATGGGCAAATAGTGCATTGGTTTCTTTCTTGGTCCTTATATCTGATAGATGTTTGGAAATTCTTTCTTTCATTTTCATGTTGGTTTTGCCTACATAAAAAGCAGTACAAACTGTACAGGTAGCAATATAAATCACATTTCTACTATCACAGCACTACCAGAAAAATAAAATACATTCCCTGTATTGGAGTGTGTGAATGATTTAGTACAATTCATTACACAGCAAGTCTTGCAAAACCCACATTTTTTTAGTTCCTATGGAACTTTCTTTTTTCATCTTTCTACCAGGATAAGGACCTGTCCCTTCATTATAGCATAATAGTATTTTCAATTTTTTCTTATTTTTGAATTGGAAGGTTGGACATGACCCTACTATACCTTTTATCTTGGTATCAGCAGTCAGAACCGGCCAGTACTTCTTAATCACTTGGCATATGGTGTTATGATCAGAACCAAAAGTCAAGCCAATTCTCATATAATTCATATCTTTATTTATTATTTGGAGAGGTGATGGAAAACAATTAGATAGTTTTGTTTGTTATCTGACAGAGACTACTGATTTTTTAAAGTTTGAATGTAGGAGTTCTAAAGTTAAAATGGATTTCTTGGATGTCAGTATACAACTAGATCAGAAGGAAGGTATCTCTACCAGCCTTTTTCGCAAACAAATGTGGCGGAACCACATGTTACATTATACTAGTATGCACCCTCAACATGTTTTTAATAACATTGTGGAAAATCAGACTATTAGGATTTCTAAACTCTGTATTGATGAAAGAGTTTATTGATGAAAGAAATAACTTATTGATGAATTTTGAACAGAGAGGATATCCAAGTAAGAGGGTTAATTCAAATGCAGCGGAAGCCATTGGTTTGAGACATAATAAAGGAAGACCTCTGTATTCAACTAGAAAGGCAGGAAAGGAGATCTATCCTGCCAATATAAAAGATATGAATTATATGAGATTATATCCCAGCTAAAACCTAATGAAAAAGAAAGTGATTTAGTTAATCTGACTGAATGTGAGGAATCCAAGTGAATTATGAGACTGCGGGCCGACCACCCTCCAGGATTGAATGGAAGTGTACCGATCAAGCCATTTTTAAAGAATAGAAAAATTGTTCAGTTTACCTCTTCGCCCAGCTAGTATAAATATGGTTTATAGTTTTTTAGTTACATAGTTTATATTCTGCTCATTATATCTTCCATTATATTATTATCATGTTTTAGTGTCTATGGATGAACTATGAAATGGGAACTAAATATAGGCTTTGACTTTAGAATGAAGATTAGGACTTATGCTTTTATCAGCTACTGAAATAATTCATTAGAAGTCACCTTTATGCCTCTATTGGTTTTGTCAGTTTTTTTCATCAAGGACCTCTTATGTCTTAAGTATTTAGTTTTTAATAACTGCTAAGCCTGATATTGCTCTATTATGTGCTATATTTTTATTAAGTGATCTAAGATTATTCTATATTAGCACATTTTCATTTAATTTGCCTGAAACTATTTATCTATTTGCAAAACTCAAAGTGGCTAAGTGGTAGAATTCTTACCTGCCATGTGAGAGATCTGGGTTTGACTCCCGGTCATTGCATTAATTTTAAGCATTTAAGCTAGAGACTGCTTTATCAAATCTGTGTAAGATTATTTTATACCAGTGCTCTTTCATTTAATTTGTTTGAAATTATTTATTTATTTATATAATTCAAAATGGTTTAGTGGTAGAATTTTTGCCTACCACGTGGGAGGTTCGGGTTCGATTCCCAGCCAATGCATTAATTTTAAGTATTTAGATTTTAGCAAATGTAAGGCTTGCTTATGTTTTAATATATGCTTTTAAGGGTGCATTTTTATTAAGTGAATTTTGCATATTATAGGTATTTTAACTACCAAAGTATTAGAAAATGATATTGGCAAGTAGTTTCTTATATAAATGTGATGTGAACTATCGATCCATACAGAAGAGAAGTTTGATTTACATTTTTACTTCTATTGACTAGCTTAAGCCAATGATATTTAGGAAAGTGAAGTCTGATTTGCACCTTTACCTTTATTGGTTAGGTAAAGTTCATTAGAATAATCAAGTACATTGGATGATAAAGTTGCTTGTATAAGCACCTTTATTGGTTAGGCTAAAACATGATATTTACATATTATTTGTCATTGGCTGATAGAAGCTTTATATTATGTTGAAGTGTTTTTTGAATGTGGATCTGAAGAAGGCTTTAGTAGCTGAAAGCGCTTGTCGTCTGTATTTCTGTTTGTTGTTTTGTCGCTATCATCATCTTAAATAAATTGTTTAGTCAAGTTTTACAGTGTGGAGCATCACTTATCTTTTGTTTTTATTCATTTAAGCAGCTAAGATATCAGCCGATTGATGTTAAAATGAACATAATGACTAGACTCATACCTGACTGACAATCCATCTGAGTTGACAATTCTGCCCACAAAGCAGCTTGCACCCAGGACAGCGGCCCCCTTTGCTCCACCCTAGTTACAGTAAATCATCTCCAATATGGCAGTATCATCATCATCTTCATCATTCTCCTTTTTCCCATGTTCTTCATGGGGTTGGGATGATGCATCAATTGCCACCATTTCCCTCAATTAAATGCTATTTTCATATCTTCTTTCACGCTCATGCCTGACTGTCTCAGGTCTTCTCTCACATAATCCAGGCATCTCTTTGTTTGATATCTTCATTTCCTCTTCCATTGTTCCTGTCAGTCCCAAATCTTGATTACCACATTGTCTTCTACTTTCCTACACATATGCCTGAACCACTGTAATCTAATATCTTTCACCTTCACTGCAACTGGACTTTTCAACTTCAACTTTGTCTTCTGCCTAGAAAGAAAGAAAGAGTGGTTATGCCATACAATAAATACAATGTTAATTCTTACGAACCCCCCCCCCCAAGGTTTCTGCCCTATGGCCTTTTGCTTCCGCTTTCTAAACATCTAAATAATGTATCATCCACTCACTAACTTTAAACCTGTGCCTGAATTTGTAACAAGCAACATGCTAAGTACCAACATGGGCCAAGGCCTACTAACTAGATTTATCACATTCAGTGATATAAAGTATGAACTTCCTAATAGTGACCTCCAAAATAGTACTTTGATAAGTAAGCTTTAGTTTGGATCAATAGCTAGCTTATATATGTCACCTTCAAATCCTGAGCATGTCCTTGTCCTCATCACATTTCTTTAACTTCTCAAGGATCAGTAGATGTTCTACTCCCACTTTCCCTTCATAATGGTATAGTCCATCTTCATAACACAAACATCATCTCCATTCTGAAAACTAATAGAATTGTGACTCTTTAATTCATTCACTTACCCATCAGCATGTTGTTATCACAGACCAAGACACAGCCCATTCCTGTATTCCTTCAAATAACTTTGTTTACATCAATGCCATTAGGCACCAAACTCAAAATTATATTTTCTTCCAAATTGTATATAATCAATTCCCTCATGCAAAATATGCTATTTATCTACTGTATATACCTGGACTCTGGTCAACCGTCATCCTACTGTTATCTATAATTTTCATATTAACAAAGTACACCTTTAATGTCACACATTAACAGCTTATTAACAGCTTACTGACATACTGAAAATCACATACTGTCTGCTAGTCAATCCAGCACACACTTTTTGAAATGTCAGACTAACTGCAGCACAAATTAGCTTAACATTATGACACACTTGGAATATGCCTTTATCAAAATCTTACCACGTCATAAACGACTAACATATACAATTTCCAATTCATACCAAATTTCAAGATTTGCAATCCAGGTCCCATAGAGAACACCATATGAAGCTGCTAGCAGCATCTGGCTTCTGTGACCTATTCTTGCATCCTTATACCTCATCCTAGAATACAGAGCCATCTGCCCCATAATTGTCAGCATACTTAACTAAAGGTTAAGTAGTAAAATGCTGGGATTGTATTCCATAAACATGATCACATTCATTATCCCTGGCCATAAACTTCACACAGCCAGGAAAACATTTAAAGTCCACATACCCAGTCAGTGGAATAAAATAAAAAATTAAATCCTCTCCACTTTCAATACACAAAGCAAAAGTGTTATTGTCCCTGTAATGTTAAAACATCTCACCTTCTTTTAAACCCACACTTTGATTATTAACACATGACTATATAACCTCATCTGCTCATCACACACCTTTATCTTAAATGGTTATATCACCACCTGTTTCCTTTGTGGAATAAAATTACTTCCACTTGGAATCCATATTTTTCTAATATGTTGCAAGCCTCACTTCTTGTTGAGTTTTCCATACTGAATGCTATTTCACACTGTTTATCTCTAATAATAATAATATAATTCAGTGTGAATCTGAGTAGTAGGCTGGTAGCTGGTGACTTCAAAACAATGTGGTACTGGAGAGAGGCGCTGCATGAGTGGGGTTAACTGTAATCAGGTAAGGTTATTATGAGCATGTTTACATTGTTAAATAAATAACTGATCACATACCACTGCACATAACTAGACCTTAAACTTTCATCAGTAATGCAGAAGTTCATCAAAGCCCTGACCTTAACAACCACAACAAAATACACTGAGAATATCAAACATGATTGACCAAATGCAAGCAATACTGACAACAGAGATACGTTTCAGCTTTTTACAGATATAACATTAAATCCTTCCCCACCCATGCACAATAACTATGCCTAATAATCAGAATTACACTGGGAACAGAGGAAACTTTGACCAACTGCAAGACATACTGTCCAGTATAATATATTGAAGCTTACTTTCATAGGTTAGTACTAGGCTAACTGCCCTTTTTAAGCCTAGCCAATTACCCCATGTAAGAATCAAACCCTGCACCTTGTGTCTACAAGGTGACCACCTTAACCATTTCTGCCATCCTCCTACCTTTTTCATCCAGGTAAGATTATATCATCCCAGATGGGACTTGAACCCACAATCCCAATTGCATACAATGGCAACAAACCCATATATAACCACAAATGCATTTCCCAAAGCCGAAAGAAGAAGAAGAAGAAGACATACTTCCCAAAGTAGTGAATTTCAGTTTATTTCCAAAAAATATTAATTAATGGATGCACATTATGGCGTGCATCCTTTCACATCAATAACTGCAGTATACTTGGTCTGGAAAACATGTCAAACTGATCAAATGCAAGAAATACTGTCCATAGTAATAAGGTGTATCTTTAAAAAAATTATTTGAAAAGTAGTAACACAGTTTCAAAACCAGAACTGCAGTGAAGACAAAAGATGTATCTCACTGACAACTTGCTAGAAATAATTGCACAGTCATATAAATCTGCTTTATGCTTAAAATCTACATCAGTCTATCTATCCATGCAATCAGAGCCATGGCCACCTATTCTGGGACCCTGTGCCATTCTCCAGCCTTTAAGTTGAGGATAAAAAAATAAATGAAAATTAAAAGTCCAGGAACAAAAAGAAAAGAAAATAAGAAAAAGAAAGAAAAGAAAGGGCAGATTTAGAATAATGGAAATTGCTTGCTACTAATGTAATAATCAATTTTCTACAGCTAAATGTTACAGATGGAGCACTAAGCCTTTCAGCCTTGACTTAAAATGCAGTACTGACATTCGTTTTTGAATGCCAGTACTGCAAATGACCACACAGGGAGATCTGAAGCACTTCAGACCTGACCATAAATGCACCCAATCATTCCTTCTGACACCTTGCACCTAGGATACTTGCCTTGTTGCCCCTTCATAGCTAGGCTATAACCAAAGTTGCAGTCATGAGAGAGGATGTGTCACGCTATCCAAATACAAGAAGTACCGTCCACAATAATTCACTTAACTTTGTTACCATGAATGATGCACAAAGGTAACAAATCCTCCTTCAAAGCTAGATGTGAATGGAGGTAATAAACATGTCACTTGGCAAAAATTACTCTGCATAGTCATGTATTTCTGCTTCTACCAACAGTCACACAATGGCAAAAATCATACCCTCGTAGCCACAAAGGCATTTAGTATAGTAGACATGTTTTACTGACCAAATGCAGGAAGTGCTGGAAAGAATAATATAATGCAACTAAGATCCAACAACAACATAATGGCAGCAACCCCCCCCCACCCACCCAACCCCTTCAATAATCAAATGCAAGCAGTGCTTCCCATGTTAATGTATCTAACTTGGTTTTAACAAAGATGAGTTTAGGGGTAACTGTTAATTCAAAGAAGGTAGCAGAAGGAAATAGGATTACTGTGCAAATTCTACTTTGAACTTAGAAGTAAGAGTCAGTAAGGTCATAATATATAATTTTGTCATATAGAGACAGCTTCTAATTTGGAGGTTAGAACATTTTTTTCTGACTAGCTCCTGTCTTTCTTCAATGTACTTTTTTCAATTAGTTGTGGAAGTCTTTCAATGGCTGCATGTTTACTTGTGATGAAAATGCTTAAACCCAGTTATTTCAAGTAAAGAGTTTTATTATTCTTCTATAAATGCTTGTAGCTGATTGTTTCATTAGCTTAAATATTTATGCATTTTATATACATTTACAAATATGTGGCATCTGCCCATAGAGAAAGGTGGATATTAAGATCTAACTGCTAAACCACCTTAAACCTGCTTCCTTACTGACTATATGAGAGATATCATATGACAACAATATATTTGTATAATGGTATATTAATAAGAATTACTGTCTTGTTCATTAATGTAACATTGCAACCTGCTATTGTATATCTCTGATTTTATATATATATATATATATATATATATATATATATATATATATATATATATATATATATATATATATAAATCCTTTCTCTTGTACATTGAATTATTAGAAACCGATGTTTCATATCATTATCTGTCTATGTTCATAAATTTTGTAGCTAGTGAATTTTTGTGGCACTTTTCTCCCCGGGCCTCCACTGAAAATGGATCAAATGACCCAGAGTTCTTTCTCAGTCATCAAATGTCAATAAATAAATAAAAGAAAGAAATACATTTGACATTTAAACTTCAGTTAAATGTTAAGGGTAAACAGTTAGGTGTTCCCTTGTTATGTTAGCTTTGACTAACTGGCAGCAATGCACCTTAAAGCTTGAGAAGGAGGTAGTTGGTACTGGAGAGTCATCATTTATGAAGAATGGAAAAAGGCAGTGCACAGCTGATGAAAAAGTGCAAAAACAGGTACATGTAATATGCCAGCCTGTCCAAAGAGGACTTGTGAGCATATGAAACACAGACTACTGAACCTGAAGACATCCAGGTATCAGCTGTATATGCAATGCAAGCAGCAAAGCAAGTCAGTCCATCCCAGATATACTTAGAACCAAACTGAGGTTAAAGAGACTACAGATAGAGATGATGACATTCCTGGAGAGGGTGTGGTCGCTGAGAGTATAGGAGAGCTTGAGGCAGAGGAAAGAGAAAAGCAGCACCAACATGACAGGGAGATGATAGTCCTTCATCAAAGGCATGTTGGATGCTGTAGGGGAAGCTAAACCCTATATACCTAGGTCATAACTAAATTGTTTTCTCAGTACAAAGAAAGGGATGACTTTGATAACTTTTTAGGCATTTGAATGGTTCAGTAATCAACATCAAATTGACTATGGGATATGGATGAACTCTGCTCATAAGAAAGGCAATAAATCTGTGTCCAAAATGTAAGATGTGGATTGTTTGAATTATGACAAAGTAAAGCATTTTTATTTGAATGTTTTAAAGTGACTCTTGAAATTTGTAGGAAAAAACCATAGAGCATAGAAGAAAGACATGTGGCAGTGTAAGGGATTATATTGCAGAAGTAAGCCTTTACTTTCACAGGTGCATGAATGGATAGCAATCTAATACTTTTTGAAATGGTAGGAGACATATAAAAATTAAGCAAGTACTCAGTACTTTGCCTGAGGACATGAGAATCTGGCTAGCGAACTGAGGGTTCAACACTACTTAGGAAATATAAGAAAAGGGTGACTTCTACCTAGTCAGCATACAAAATGGATACCCAGTACTGCACAGGGGTATAAGGGAACCCATGAGCAGCAGTCTAAACCCTCATGGCAGATTGCCCAGGCAAGTGAAGGAAACATTGACTCATATATATAACAAGGTACTGAAGAAATATATTTCTATAGCAACCAAATGGGGTATATATTTTCCTAACATCCACTGGAACACTCTGGAGAACAAAAGGCACATAATGGACTTAATAAAGATAGCAGGACATTAGTGGCAGGTTATGTTAAAACTGCTGATTATCATGACAACCTGTACCCTATCCTGAGAGAAAACAGAGAACCTATCACTAAGAGGGATATTACATCTGCTATAATAATTGCTAAGCCTACAGTTAGATATAAAAGCTACCCCCCCCCCCCCCGGTGAGAATCATGGGAGAGACACCTTTTCAGTTGTTATTAGCCAGGTTTGATTTGGACTGTGAAGAGAGCTGGGAGACAAGCAGATGACAATGCTTAATGACATCCAAACAGATGTTCTATTAGGTAACAACTCTGATGACATAGTACACTGGGTAAGTGTTGCATACAGACAGTTATGGAGGTAATCACATGGGAATGGGAGAAGAGATGAGAGAACCAGCCAGTATCTATAACTCCAATAGAAGCTGGTAGTTTGGCCACTTCCATACCTCTCAACCTCTTTGCACAATAAATCTGGACAAAGCCTAAAATAATGGGGGGGACAAATACCCCAAATAGGAACAGATTCCAAATATTGCTCTTATAAACTTAGAAATTTGCTGGAGGAACAGGGTTAGTGTTAGCATGCATTTACTGAAGGATATGAAGTCTGAAACTTAAATGAATGTAAATCATTATTTAGTGACTTCAGTTCTTAGTGATTTGCCAGAAAACCACAAATTGTATGAGGAACAGACCATATTATGATGCATAAACCTGGATAATCTACAAAAATCTGGAGAGTTGAGAGGTATGGCCACTTCAGAAAAAGAGAGAGGTTGTACGGGAAAAAAAACACTAAAAATGAACCATGCTCCAGAGCATATCTAAACTCATCTAATGCTAGTTTGTGATTTATTGTTTAACTGTTTGGTAATATAATATTTGTATTGATTTATATTTTATTTTTTACCTCTTACTTGTTGGAAGAAAGTGATAGTAGATAGGTAAACTCTAGCCCTAGCAAGGGGCCTAGACAGCTATACATTTATACAGATTGAAGACAGGACATTCCAGTGCTTTTCTAAACAAACCCGTGCTATTCTTGTGTACTGCTTGACAGAAGAACATTTACTTTGATGTATATTATTTTACCTCTGACGTTTTGCTGTTATAATGAGGTGTGACTGTGGGCAATACATTTTTTCCATCATTTTAGTGTGACTAGCAACTGGTACAGTACTTCAGAATAACACATGTATAAATTACTTCACAACAAGGATAGAGAAGTGTACTTAATTTAAATGTATGTGCATGTTATCTATGTAATTTTGTCACACAATTTGGCTTGAATTAATAATTATTTTAATTTCTGTGTATTCTGTGGTAACTGATTTCAGTGCTTTTGCTTCTTTTAATTATTTTTTACTTTAGTTGGTTTGTGGCTGAGAATGGATTATTTTGATATGTTTACCATTCACAATTTTTTTATTTTATTTTTATTTTACATTTATTTTACATTTGTTGACCGGGCTAGTCTAGCTGGATATATGTCCATTTTCAGTAGAGGCCCAGGGAGAAAAGCTCCACACACAAAAAAAAGCACAATAGAACAAAGTAAACATTTTTTTAACAAATGACTAAAATAGAAAAATGTCCAAAAAGGACAGGTTACATAAAAACTACAGTAGGCAAAGAAAAATACATAGTCAGTTACAGAGCATTATAATTATAGGATAAAGGCTGTAGAAAAATAGCATCAAAAGAAAATGAATAAGATAGAGTACAAGAGACAGGGAAAGTTAAGGATTGGCAAGTTGAAAGTAAGAGGAGTGGAAAAAGTGGAGGTAAAGAAAAGGGTAGAGAAGAATGTCAGTCTGGTGTACTACAGGAACAGAGCCAGTGATTTTGGAAGTATAGCTTGAGTTTTTGTTTGAAAAGAGGAAAAGATGTAATCAGTGTTATATCACTAGGTAACAGATTCCATCTTCTACCAACAGTATTAGTGAATAAAGAGTCGCCGGCGTAGTTGTTAGACTTTATTGATCTGGTCAAGAGTTTACAAGAGGAACGAAGGGAGTTAAGATTATTGTAAGGGATTAAAAGTTGTGAGAGTATAGGGGTATTGTCAGGTTGGTACAGTATTTATTGGGCAATAGTGAGTTGTGAGATTATAAGATAATTTTGTAGTTCTAGCCAGCCTAAAAGTTTCAAATTAAGACAGTGATGGGTTCTATAGGGGTTCCCAGTGGCAAAGCGGGCAATGCTGTTATAGCAAGTAGCTAGTTTGTTAAGGTTAGCTTTCTTAAGGTTGGTGAAAATAGCAGAGGCGTAAAAGTGAGTAGATATGAGATGGGAGAGGGCAATTTTAGCTCTAGTAGATGGGGTTAGAAATAGTTTAATTCGGTATAAGGATCCTATTTTTCTGTTGACTGATTTAATGGTATTGTTGATGTGTTGATCAAAAGTGAGATTATTATCAATGGTTATTCCTAAAAGTTTAGTTGTTGTGTCAGGAGAGATGACAGTGGCATTGTTTGAAGTGATAGTGAAGTTTAAAGGGGGGGTCTGAAAGGTAGAGGTGAAGAGAAGAAGTTTAGTTTTTTTTTGGCATTTAGAAGGAGTTACCGTCTAGTAAACCATGTTTCTACTGTATTGAAGATATTTTGAGTCAGTGAGTTTAGTTCTATAGAAGAATATGCTGAACAAATAATGGTAGAGTTGTCTGCGTATTGAATACAGGTAGCTTGAGGGATAACTGAGTGAAGATCATTAATAAAAAGGGAGAAGAGAAGCGGACCAAGAATAGAGCCCTGAGGGACTCCAATAGAAATTGGCAATAATGAAGAAATGTGGTTATCCCATAGAACAGCTTGTTGCCTGTTGCTCAGATATGAACTAAACCATTTAATAGCTAGGTTATCAAATGAGAGGGATTTTAGGATATTGATTAAAGAAGGGTGGTTGACCATGTCGAAAGCTTTATATATATATATATATATATATATATATATATATATATATATTTATGTATGTATATGATAATATTGGAAGCTTGAGTTGCATGTGTCCATGGCTGGATGATTTGTTTACTATTATTCAGAGTAAATCTCAGTTTACTAAAGATGGTTGCACTGCATTTGGCAGAAGTTGGAAAATTTGCTAAAGCATAAGTGTCTTTTCCAGAGTGTGTGTGTGTGTGTGTGTGTGTGTGTGTGTGTGTGTGTGTGTGTGTGTGTGTGTGTGTGTGTATATATATATATATATATATATATATATATATATATTTATATATCAAACCGAAACAAATCAAACCCATGGATGGGGGGGGGGGGTCTGCCAACACCTCCCTTAACTAAATATACCAACTCCGAGATGACACTACAGTGGGAAAAGGGCAAAGTTCACAATGGTGGCCAAGTGGTTCTTTTCCCATGGAAGGTTATGAATGTCCCAGGTGTTCAATGTTCTGCAGTTTCTGCAATGTAGTCTCGATGATGTGGGATTCGATGAAGTGGTAAGTCGATACTTTGAAGTAGACACACATACACACACACACACACACACATACATATATATATATATATATATATATATATATATATATATATATATATATATATATATGATAATATTGGAAGCTTGAGTTGCATGTGTCCATGGCTGGATGATTTGTTTACTATTATTCAGAGTAAATCTCAGTTTACTAAAGATGGTTGCACTGCATTTGGCAGAAGTTGGAAAACTGTTGTTACATATATAAATATATAGGTTTATGATCACATTTTTGAACAGTAGTCACATGAACTGGGATGGTCAAAAGGCTGTTTTCCAGTTCTCATAATGCCGGACCAAAAATGGTCGAGTCCATAACAGTGAATGCTAGTGTGCATTCGCTGTTGTGAGGTCAATGTACTGCTTGGAGATTGCACTACAGAGGGGATCAGGAAATCTACACTTTTCCTCACTGTAGTGCGATCTCTGAGTTTGTATATATATATATATATATATATATATATATATATATATATATATATAAGAAGCAGGGGGTGTGATGAGGGGTACAGGGGGGCTTGCCCCCCTGCAAAACATTTGGCTGGAAATCACTGGACTGCAAGGTACATTGGGTAATATTGACAATGTCGAATATGGATGCGTCAGCATTATAATTTTCATCATTTTGCCTCGGCAATGCTTTTATTTTCAGTGTTTTTTTTTGATTAGATCATCACCCAACCGAGTGATTTTCAAAAATGTGAAAGTAAACCATATATACATAAATAATATTAGGCAAAGTGCAGATGGAAAATACCTATAGAAGGAAGTGCCCTCTGCTAGTAAAGATTACTCACACCTATTAAACATGATACTTCAGTTGATAACTTTGGAATTCGGGTTACAAGTGTACATCAATCTGCAGATTCAGAGTATGTATTAGAAAATTAAAAAAAAAAAAAGGGAGAAATTCACAACAAATAACTAGGAAGGAAAAGAAATCGATTCATGTCTGTAAGGCAAAGAGAATATATACTAAACGAAAGGAAACTGCTTTGTCATGTAATACCCTGAGTATAGAAAATGTTAACACTGTTATTGCATAAGGTCAATCTATAACCAAATGGAATAGGTTATTTTGAACACAAAAATTGAAATTGGCTACGCTTAAAATGGCCCTCAAGGGCAGCTAGCCCAGTACTTACCTATGAACCTATGAACCTATGTTCAATCATAAAACATTCAGTCTGGAAAAAAATAAATAATTTTTTTAAACAGAGAATATAGGAAAAAAGAGGTAAGGGGCATGCTAAAAGGAAGAACTCTAAACTGAACTTAAAGGGATTAAAGACCATAAATGTAAGAAAAAAGAGGAGAAAGGCTGAAGTAGATCACATGGTTTAGGCTGCAGAAGTACAAAGATGGCCAGATGAAAATTTTATGCCTGCAAATGAAAAATTTGTGATCATTCTTTTTAACAATTGAAAGAGTGCACATTACTGAATTAGAAAGGGGAGATTATTCAGATCTAGTCAGAAATTATATACTAGTACTTATATACTAGTACTTATGTACTAGTAATTAGCGAGTCAGTTATTAAAGGAACTGCTACTCACATTTATAGAGAGGATAAGGAACATTGAATAGTGATATGCTTGCCAGGATTAAAAAATAAAGGTGAGTAAAACCCTGCAATGCAGATTGTAAAGAAGCATGAAGCTGTTTATTCATGTTGTTTCAAATGATCTCATCTTCAAGGACTATCAGACGGGAACGTACAGCCTCCTTAGATAGCATAGCTTGTACAGTTGTTAGGACGTATTTTTCACAAATCACATATAGTTTTATACGTTCATAGATGTTTACGAGGCTAACAACCACAAGAGCATTTTTAAGTCTAGCCATACTTCCCAAATCTCTGACAAGTTTTGGTATACTTGTAAGTGTAAGCAGGGGCTTGGGAGATGAAACATTTATAAGGAGGAGCCCGAGAGATGAACAATTTACAGGCTGCCTGTGTCCATTAATGACATAGGTGTAAAACCAAGTTTGAATTTCCTGTTCCCCATCCAATTGTCCAAGTTACACTTGAATTTGGTTAGGGAAGAGCTCTGCTTCATATGGATGAGAAGCTTGTTCCAGAGAAGGGGTAGCCTCTGGGATACATTCCTGTCTCTCCAGCAGGTGCTATTTATATTACAGGCAAGGTTTAAGTCATTAGACTAGATAATTTTGGTGCTGTTTGTTTTGCAGAAATGCAAGAGATCCATCAGAGTGGGATTTGACAATGACTTGTATGCCAGGCATAGCTCTCTCCTCAACAGCATGTAGGAGGTAGAATACAGGGATAGGGCCTTGAGGTTGTTTGCATAGGACATTTTACTTACTCCCTGTATTGAGGAACCTCTGTGGATGTTTCAGTTGTTGGATATGCCTAGTTAGGTACATACCAAAGGGGGAATTGTACTCAATGATAGGTGTGATTAATCCCAAATACAGTATAACAATGACTTCGTTGAACCTAGATGCCATATCTTTGTTTATAAATTGCAAAACATGAATGATTTTCTCACTGCTGTAGACATGTGATGGTCAAAGCCTAGATCACTGTCTATGTGTGTCCCAAGGTCCCTGACTACTGGGTCATCTCTTAGGGGTGTGTTGTCAATATGATAGTTACCAAGGGTGGATGACTTCCCAAAGGATACTATCATGCATTTCTTGGGATTTAGTTTTAGTCCATGGCTCTGACACCAGTTGTTTGTCTGTGTCAGCCCTTCCTGGATAGTTATTTTAGCCTGCTCATGGTAAGGAAGCACTCCCCAGCCCCTTTTCAGTGTGCACACCCGCAACACACTTGGTCTGCTTTTATCATCACAGCTCAGGTCCATGCCCCAGCAACTGCAGCATTGCCAAATAAAACCACTGCTCTAGTCCAGTTTCTTCCTACAGTTATTTTAAGCCAATAATAACACTTTTTAAATAAGGATACCCACCAGAGAAGTCTGCATAGCACACTTGGTCTGCCTTTATCATCACAGCTTGTGTCCCTCCCCAGCAACTGCAACATTGACAAATAAAACCACTGCTATGGTATGGTTTCTTCCTGCAGTTATTTCAAGCCAAGAATAGCACTTTTTTAATAAGGATACATACTAGAAAAGTCTGTAAAGCACACTTGGGCTGCCTTTATCATCACAGCTCCACAGCTCAGCCCCCCCCCCCCCAGCAACTGCTACATTGCCAAATAAAACCACTGATATGGTCTGGTTTCTTTCTACAGTTATATCAATCCAAGACTAACACTTTTTAATCAAGATACCCACCAGAAAAGTCTGCATAACACACTTGATCTGCCTTTATCATTGCAGCTTGGGTCCACCCCCCCCCAGCAACTGCAACATTGCCAAATAAATCCATTGCTAAGATCTGGTTTCTTCCTACAGTTATTTCAAGCCAAGAATAGCACTTTTTTAATAAGGATACCTACCAGAAATGTCTTCATAGCAGAATTGGTCCGCCTTTATCACCGCAGCTCAGGTCTCCCCCCCTGCAACTGCAACATAGCCAAATAAAATCACTGCTCTGGTCCAGTTTCTTCCTACTGTTATTTCAAGCCAAAAATAACACTTTTTTAATAAGGATACCCACCAGAAATGTCTACATAGGAGATGTTTACAATTCTTATTATTAGCAAATGTGGTCCTTTAATAGTTATTTTTTAAATATTGTGACTGGATGTTTACACTTCATTTTAATAGCAAATTTTGTACTTTTACTTGTTATTTTCTAAATACTGTTTTGGCTGGTGTGCACACCTGAAAGGACTGTTCTCCATCCTGGGCAACTACAGCTTCATCTCTCACCACTAAGTGGCACAACTAACATTATACTTGCTGTATCTTGTTGCAAATAAATCTGCGTCCCCATTGGAATTCCTTTAAAGTAAGACTAGTACCATTTACTTGGTGAATTTTGTCCCCAATTATATTTGCCTTCCTTTGTTGATTTACTTACACACCAAGGCCATGAAAGTAGTGTTTCTGCAACTATCTGGTTACACTCCTACCTTTCTACCTCTACCTCTTCCTTGCTTTCTCCTACTTTCACTTACCTTACAGCTCCAAGGTTTCCATTTCTCATACTGATTATTTTTCATTGCACTCATCTCTGAGGGGACCAGCCCGCTCTGTTCACCCTCCCTGCACTCAGGCTCACTCTGCTCCCCTACCCTACCCCCATTCCCAACTACCCCTGGATAACCTAGACTTATACATACACTAACCATTCCCCCTAACTTCTCCCAATCAACAATAACCCTCCATCTGCCAGTCACACCTCAATTAACCAATTCACTATTTGTAACACTCCACCCTCCCCTCACACAACTGAGTGCAACTGTCCTTAATCACACTACTTCCACCACACTACACCAACAACCCTCTGTCCCTGCATCCCTGCATCTTCTTCATCACACCATCAAACTAACCAAACATTCCAAAAAACAAAGAATACACACCATGCTCTATCTCCTGCCCACAATCTATACCCTACTGCTATATGCATACTAACACCCTACACTCACCTACAAATACAACATGTCCATAGCCACACACTGTATGATACTAATACTGTGTACTCCTCACTCTCCTACCTTACCATCTCCTCCCAACTCTACAATCACACACATATTGCATATTTCCACTTCAAACATGTAGTTGTCAGCAATACCACTAACCACTTCAGCAAACACCTTCACGTACTCTCCAAATTGTCACACAAACATGCATGTATATTGTCATAGATTCTCCATAGTGGTGATATACACCCCAATCCCAGGTCACATACTGCACAACACACCATCATCCCTACCATTCCACCCCTTCCTCACATTAGAACTTCAGACCTTATTATTTGTAACATGAACCTTAGAAGCCTAGTTAACAAAATCACAGACTTTCATGAAGTCATTGCATAGACACTCTTATAGCAACATAAAATTGGCTAAAGCCCCATATAAGAGACCCAGGCATACTCCCACAAGGTTATTATGTACACAGGTTAGGCAGGATCAGGAAGAATGGATGCGGGGTTGCAATCCTCTACAAAGATAATCTAAACATAGACTACCTACCCATCAAATACCCTTATGATAACAACTTTGAAGTCCTAGAAACACAGCTCAGAATCAACCCAAAGAAAAATATTACCATAATTGCCACTTGCATACCTCTCAACAATACACCCACTGCCATTAAGGAACTCATAGCCTGGACAGCCTCAACCTACACCTACAAAATCATTATCACAGGTGACTTCAACTTAGACTGGAACAGTTGCACCGATGATAACCCCTCCACCTTCATAAATCTACATGGTTTCTCCCAAACTATCCAATTTCCCACTCAAGTAGATAAATATAGCAAAAGGTAATCTATCTTAGACAGGTCACTTATGAACAGTACCACCCACAGCTATCACTTCAGATGCCTTCCAAATAATTTAGTGAACATCAACCTATCTACTTAATCCATCATCAACTCAACCCACCAAGAACCATAGTTCACAAAGTTGTATGAAATACCAAAAACTTCTCCAATAAAGCATTCTTAGACATGCTCAATAAATGTAACTGGACACCACTCCATCATCTCCAATTTGACCAGGCCATAACATACTTCAGTGGCAAATTTCTAGCTATTCTAAATTGCTTAGCACCAACACGTACATATCATGTTAAAAATAAACGATTGTCCTGGATATCAAAAGAAACCATTAGACTTCAAAAACTAAGGGACAAAACCTGGTTTCAATACCAGAAAACAAAAGACAATAAAACTCCGTTAGCATACCAGCAACTCCACAATCAAACAAAAAAAAACAACTCAAACTAAACAAAAAAACTTATTATACATTTATGCAAAACAAATATGAAAACAATCCCAAAAAGTTCTGGCAGGCAAGTAACTTGCTCCTCCACCCAGGTAACACCACAACCCCAGAAACAACAACCAATAACCAAAGTGTGAGTGTTGCCTCACAAATCAACACCTACTTTATAAACACCATCCTTTCCTTAGTTATAGGGAACAATTCCACCATCTCTTCCACCTAATGTGGAAACGTACAACAACTCTTTTGACCTCAAAGCTGTTCAAACTTATATCATAAGAACAATGCTGAAAAAACTGAAACATTCATCCTTAGCAGGTGACCATCTTCTCAACGAGTACCTCAAACTTTCAGCAGATGTCATAGCTCTGCCTATTTCCATTCTGGTAAATAGGTCTATAGCAGAACAATAAGTCCCAAAAGTATGCAACATTTCCTCTATCACCTCTCTACATAAAGTAGGAACATCAACAGAATTAAACAATTACAGACCCATAGCCATCTTTTCCCCTTGTGTCAAAATTCTGGAACAATGTATACTTGCCCAATTACTACAATACTTGCTATCTCACAACCTTATTTCTCCCTCCCAACATTGTTTCACACCAAAACATAGCACCACCACAGCCCTAATTAATTTCTCTAACACTATCAACCAACTCAGAAGTTCAAACCAGCAAGTAACATTAATCTTCCTAGACATGTCAAAAGCATTCAACACTGTCTCCCATAAGAAACTCCTTAATATTCTTGCCTCACTAAACCTATCAAAGACTTCCCCCTCCTGGTTCCTAAGCTATTTTTATGGCAGACAACAAGCAGTACGATGGAAATCCGAACTCTCACCACTTCTGCCTGTCTCAGTCGGAGTCTCCCAAGGATCCATATTAAGGCCCCTTCTTTTCACCATCTTCTCTAGTGATCTAGCCTCATCCACAACACACACTAAAGTACTTCAGTTTGTGGAGGATGTAACTTTAATCTGCTCAGCAGATATATTACCAGACCTCCAAATAGAAGCCCAACGAGCTTTTAATGATATCAAAACATATCCAAGTAAATCACAACTAATCATCTACCCCAAAAAGACAAAGTTAATGCTATTTGCCAGTAGTAAACAATCACTTACCACCCCTCCTTTCACCATTCTCTGAGCAAACAACACAGTCATCCAACCAGTTAAGGCTACAAAACTCCTCAGTGTGACTATCGACAACAAACTCAGATTTGACTAACACATAGCCATTACAATTAAAAAAATTAATGTCAAACATGGCTCACTGTACGGAAGCAAGCCATTCCTCACTGACAATACCAGACTAGCCATATCAAGGACATTCCTCCTCTCTGCACTCCTTTATGCTGTCCCCCTCTTTACCAACTTAAAAAAATGAGACTTAACCAAACTGGAGACGTGCTACAACAAAATAGCCCACTTCGCAGCCAGCCTTCCCCAACAAACCCACTATTGTATTGCTCTACATAAATTAAATTGGCTCATGCTAGCTAACCTTCTCCATCTCTACCAACTTAAATTCACAGACAATATCATCTTCCATCCTGACAATTGCCCATCCCTCAAGGAACTTGTTCCCTACTCATGCCCACGAAGTCTTAGATCTGCAGACAGAAACTTGTTCACAGTAAACAAAGCTAATAACACTCATGGTGAAGCCCTAGTCGCAAATCAAATAGCCAAATTAAGGAAGTCTCTACCCCACATCCTTCAAAACACACTCTAATCTACCAGTTTCAGACATGTACTATGAACATCTATACCAAAAACTGGCATTGCTCCTGCACCAGACCTGACTGACAAAATATCTATAGCTGTCTCACCATACTGTGTCCACTCCTTACCTCATTTTCTCCCTCTCGTCAGTGTTATTACTGCTCATTAAAAAAAAAAAAAACTACATATTTTATATATATATATATATATATATATATATATATATATATATATATATGGATCTACTTTTCTTCATCGAAAATACACTTGTTCGAAAAAGAAAAGTAGATCCCCACTTCAGCGAAAGTGCACTTCAACAAAACTGCACTTTCGCTGAAGTATACTCATCAGATCCCTATCGGAAACAACAAACACACACACTGTGCCCCCTACACCCCCCACACATTAAAATTCTCATTCCAAGATCGCACTACAGCAGAGAAAAGGGAATATTCCCTTATCCCCACTGTACCACAATCTCAGCACTAGTTTGCTTAATTGTACAACACTAAACTTTGATGTACAACTAAGATGACATGCAAACTGCATGTTTTATAACTACTGTTTTTTTTTTCTTATTTTGATCTTCCCACAAAAGTGCATTTTCGACAAAATGCACTTTTGCGGAAGTGCACTCGCGAATTTATGTTTCATTGAAACGTAAATTCATTGTAGTGACTGGATCCCATATATATATATATATATATATATATATATATATATATATATATATATTTATAAATGAAATCTCATTTGTTCATAACTATTATTTAATATGTATACAGTATTCATTTTATTATTTTCACAGTGATCATTATTGAAATGCTTGTGTGATTTGCTTTTTTCAACTTGTATCTACTAGAAAACAGTATTGAATACTTCTTTGTATAGACTAGCTAGATGTCATGTGTTCTACATCTTACTATATGTACACTATTGTACTATCTAATTATTGTATTTTGCTTATATTTCTGATGAGCTTTTCTCCCCGGGCCTCCACTGAAAATGGGCTTCTGGCCCAGTCGGACTTTCCCAGTAAACAAATGTAAATAATTAAATAAATAAATAAATTTGTGTTAGTGAGGGATTTAATGACAGCTCCTAATTTGCACTCATCTGCAGATTTAGTCAGCTGGAGACCATTGACATTAACCTTGACTTCAGAGAAGTAAATGCCAAAAAGGAGTGGTCCCAGGACAGATCAACTTGTAACTGGCCTCTTTGTAGAGGTGGATTCCCCAATTCTAACCTTGTGGGTTTTGTCTTTGAGCCAGCTGGCTAATCACTGGGTGACATAAGAGTTTGTACCTAAGCTCTTGAGTTTGTCAATAATGCCCAAGTGGGGTTTTGTGTCAAATGCCTTGGCCAGGTCAAGGTAGACAGTGTGAACCATTTTTCCCTCATCCATTGCTTTGGTGACCTTCTCAAAGAAGTCCACCAGGATGAATAGGCATGACCTCCCCTTGACAAAACCATACTGGGTTAGGTCCTGTGTCGGGAGATTTCCTATATCATTACTGATAATTTCCATGATATAGAAAGGAGAGTCAGGTCAGTGTGGATTAAAAGATTTTTGGGAGTAAATACCAACATGAAAAATGGCCTATTTTAAAAAGTAGGAATGTGTAGAACATCCAAGCCTAATTTGGGGCAAATATGTTTACATAGGAAGATTTGTTTGCAGTAGAAACATCACAATATTTGACCAAGAGAAGCAAGATGTTTCACCAGGTCAGACATTTAACAATTTCTAGATAGCAAAATGTGATTTATCTCTGCTGGTTGTTAATGCTAGGAGCATTCGTAATAAACTTTTTTTTACTGGGAAATTAGCAGCATTTACATAAGACTGATGTTATTGTTTGTGAAACATAGTTAACAACTGGAAACCAGCTCTGTCAGGGTATAACTATTTCTCCCTAACAAGGATTCTAACAAAAAGTTGTCATTATAGGGATTAAAGATTGTTCTGAGGCTGTGACTATCAATCTGTAATGATAACACCAATACTGTAAATTGTGTGACTGTGACAATAAAGACAGCACAACAGATTACAATTGCTGGAGTGTATAGACCACCAAAATCAAGGGCTTATGACCTGGATGAATGCATACATTTTTACATATGAAACACAGGAGAGAAAAATAATATTAGCTGGAGAACTAAATTTACCTGAAACAGACTGGAATAATATTTATTCTACAACATTAGTAAGGAAATAATTTGCAATGTAGGTTCAGGGATGATAATTTTTGTAGATTGTAACAATAACATTATCAGGGAATGGAACATACTGGATATTGTTTGTGTTCCTAATGAGATTATTGTTACTTTATGACACATTTTACCACTTTTAATGTTCAGTGATCATGGGGGTTATACGGGTTAAACTACTGCTAGAAATATCTGTCAAACTGAAATCCAAACCACTGCTCATAAGACAATTGTTGACTCTTTGGAAGCAAAAGAGTCAATGTGAAAAACTAATTGGAGTTATATATTCATTGCAAAGAGTGAAGAATGAATGGGGCAAATTCTGAAAGGAAATGTGTTTGAATGCAAAAAAAAAATGTTTAATATCAGGATCTAGGCATGCAAGAGATCAGGAGGGTGTTATTTCCATAAGAACAAAATACTTCATTAAGATGAGAGAGAAGAAATATAAGAAATGCAAATGATCTATAATTTTTCAAATTGAAATAAACAAACTGGGCAGACAAAGTAAACATAATGTGATACCAGATTAACAAAATTTGAAGAAAATATTTAATGATATCAAGCATAATAGGAAATCATTTTATAGATATATAAGATGTGGTAGTACTAAAGATATACAAATTGATAAACTGTGTGTATATTCTAAAATTTATTCTCATACACAACAGATTATAGATGTATTTGCAATATCTTATGCAAAAAAATTGTCTTAAAACGGGATAATTTATACTAGTAACATTCAGTAACTTCAAATGCTGAAATTAAATTAAATTATATTGAAAAATAATTGTGCAAACTGGACTCCAAGCACAAGAAGGTGATGGAATTAATAAAAATGAACCAAGAATACTTCATCATGATCACTCAAAAACCAACTAATAACAACAGTAAAAATAAAAGAAAGGATTGAAGCCACAGAAAGCCAGGTGTCAACTTTACACGGCTTTAATAACTAACCACTTTCATTCCCTCAACACTTCAACATGAACTTACAGTAACATTACATCTGCTATTCATCATTTAAATATGGGGGCATGTCTCAAGACTGGAGAAATGCACCTGTTAAACCCATATGTAAGAAAAATACGGCAAACCTAGAATCATATAGACCCATATGCTTACTTTCCAGTGTGGAAAAGTAATAGATATGGTTATTTGGATAAATTATTGTCAGAATTAGAAAGGTTTGGGCTTGAAACCATATATCAGCATGCACATGTTGAAAATAGATATATAAGTACCTGTAACATTTTGATCTATAAAAATATAATACTAGCTGTAAATAAAAATGTGCTATGATGCAATTTAGATAGACATCTTCAGCCTTTGATAGCTTTGCACAGAAAACTCTGATCAGTAAATTAGAACAATTAGGCATTAGTACAGTCCTGAGAGGATGGATAGCTGCATGGCTTAGAGATGGACACGGAAAGTATAATGCAGCAGCTAGACAAGTGAAATTCTAGGTTACAGACAGGGTTTGTCACAGTGTTCTGTCCTAGAACCATGCTTATTTGGGTTGTATCTTTCAGATCTATCTTCTTTATCTGTGGTGTTCTATAGTCTTTATGCAGATAAGATGAAAATTGGTAAACTGATATCTGTTAAAAATAAAGAATGTCTGCAAATGAACTTGACTAAAGCGACCATTTGAACACAGGATAATAATATGCTGATAAATATATCAAAAACTAAGCATATAGGATTTGCAAGACATACATTGAAGGTTTAATATCTAAAAACAGCACTCCATGATTGAAAGTGTGGATTTATTGTAGGAACTGGGTATACAAGTAAACTTTGAGGTATTTTCTGATCATAATAAACCCATTGGCTAATGATATTTATAAAACTGTAGGCTGTAAAAAGATTTATAAAGTATTGGAAATCAGAAATGGCAAAATCATTTATAATTTGCATTAGATCCAAACTAGAGTCTTATTCTTCTTCTTTCAGGGTCACCACAGCAGGTCACCTGTCTGCTCATGATTGACAGTGGAGTTTTACAGCGTCGAGTTGTCAGCCCGGTGCCCAACCTTCCACAGAAGGCACACACACATGCGTTCATGCCTAGGGCCAATTTAGAGTGTCTAATCCACCTACAGCATGTCTTTGGGATGTGGGAGGAAACCAGAGCACCCGGAGGAAACCCACACAATCACAGGGAGGACATGCAGACTCTGCACAGAAGGCACTCCAGCCAGGGGATTGAACCGGAAAACATCTTGTGAAATAATAATAATAATATGGGAACCTAAGAAGAAAACTTGAATGAATAAATTTGAAAGAGCCAAATATATATATATATATATATATATATATATATATATACACTAAGGGCATCCACAGATGTCAAAGTTTAAGTTATTATGAAAGAGCAAAATATTTCATATTGTGCAGTGTCTCATACAGATATTTAGGAGAAGACCTTATTCAGGTATATACTGCATTTAGTGGCAACTATCTTCAGGTGTGTTTGGGATTATCAAGCAAAGCATCTGTTCTGATTGTTCTGGTTTTCCCACCAAGCAGTGTTAAAATAACTGATTTGTTTGCTGTTTAAAATACTCTTTAGAGTCTCCTTGCTGTTTTTCTGCTGTTTAAAATGTTTTTTTTAGTCTCTCACTGCTATTTTTCTGCTGTGTTAAATATTCTCTAGTGGTTCACACCAAAACTAGGGTAACTAGTAGCTGTAGCATAGTCAAGATACAGGTTTGCTGCATCTGGGTCTGTTGGTAGTGGTTGGTTGTTCTGTGCACATTTTCCAGGCCATTTTTCATTGGAAAGGGCCCTTCTGCACTCTAATGAGAAAAGTGTGCTGATTGGTATTACACTGGGATGAAACAGCTAGGCTTGAAATGACCTCTGAGTTGATAGCCTGGTGAACTCCTATGATCCTTTGAACCTGTGTAAAAGATTCTACAGGAATGAGAAATGAACTAATTGATTCTTTGAGAGAGTAGCTTTTGCCCAGAATAAACTATCAAATTATATTAAAGTAAGCACTAGTTTAGATATTTAAGAGAAACATGGGCACTTATTATGGGGATGACTGTTTTGCTATACTGGTAGGTTAGAAGGGCATTGTTGCCCATGCCTGAAATATATGTTTGTACGTATGTACAGCTGGTAGGACATATTAGACTTACCCTGGAAGGAGTTAGTTTATGGAAAGAAATGGTTGACAACAATAAATTTAAATCTGTTATACAGTATTCAAAACATCAGATTTTCTTTCAAATGAGAATTGGAGACAATTACAAAGACACCATTAAACCAGACACAACTGTCAAACCCCCAGTGTAGAAAAACTTGAAGGGGACACCTAAATGGATTTGTAATCCCAAAGAATAGAGACAGTCCATATATAAGGAGAAATGATGCAGAAGTTGATAATCCCAAGGCCACACCATCAGGCACATTTAACCATAACTTCCAATATTCCCTTTTCAGGCCATGTGAACAAGAAGTGTACCAAATGAGGCTTATGCAAACTATCTGCTGGCTATGCAAACCATCTGCTGGCCAGGCAAACCATCTGCCGGTTAGGCATTACATAAGATGTAAAATGATATGGCAAAGTTGTGAAGTAATGCCTAAAGTTTGCTAAAACATGAGACCAAGCCAAGGTGTGTTCATCTGTTAGAACACTAAGTAGACACAAGAACTCAATAATCAGTCAGAAGGGCTGTGTTATCTATCGGGCATCCTGATAAAAATGGCAAATATGCTCTGTCCTTGCGGTTAAATTTCATAGGGTCTTTCCAAATAAATGCTAGGTGAGTGTGACATGAAATACGCCTTTTACTTCAAACTTCATTTCTTGAATCCATGTAGAAGAATAACCAGACAACACAGCTGAAGCCAATGAAATAGCAGTTCCAAAGTTTAATAAAACAGCATAAAAAATGTTAAAAACATCCAAGAAAAGACAAGCACTTTTACACCTATCCAGGTGCTTCTTCAGATCAGCTGTGTTGACTGGTTATTCTTCTACTTGGATTGTTTGACTTGTGCTTAACCAGTCTTCATCAGGTCCCTATTAATTATTCGAACGTTTTAAAGTTCGAATGTCATATGGTCAACACTATATGATCAAACTTGAAGGTGAAAAGCAACAGCTCCGTATGGCGCAGAATGGGAAGATTTCCCTTTTCTGCACTGAAGTGCAATCTCAGAGTTGGTATATTTAATTGGGAGGGGAGTGGGGGCACAGCCCCCCACATGGGGGGTGCAGGGGACTTGTCCCCCTGCTCAGGGCATTGAGGTAAGTTTTTTTTTTTTTTTTTTTAAATTATATTTTTGATGTTTCAAACTTTGCTCATATGTTGTTGAATATATGAGGTTTGATGTTTTGAAACTTTGAATATATAATATAGACCCTCTTCATCAGCCTGTCCTGGTTTGTCTTTCTTGTTTCATTTCTTGAATCTCTGTAAACAAAACTCTTGGAAGTAAGGAAATGCATGAGAACAACTGCAAATTTTGTGCTTCTGTTTCTGTTTCTGTTCTCTCATATTAAAAATGCATAAGAAGATATAATAAATGTGCATTGAGGCATAAAAAATGTGGCAAACATCATATGAGCAAAGTTTGAAACATCAAAGATATAATAAAATATAATAAAACATTTAAAAAAGGACCCTCTGCACTCTAGTCAGAGCAGTGCACCACTAGGCCAAGTCAGCAAAAACTCTAGTATGCTAGAGTCTAAATAGACTCCAAGTAAGGAAATTATCATATGACCAAACTTAGCAACTTTCAAGCAGTGGAGTCAAGAAGCAACGGATTAGATTAATCTGTAACTATAATACATTCTCACAGTATCAAATCACCAGTTATATACAATTTTCTACATTTTGTTTTACATATTATACCTCTCCGGTATTTACATTCTTTTACACCTAGGCAGAAACCAAAGCAATAAAGGACATTTATGCCTGCAAATTCTGGTCATTGACTTTAGCCTTAAACAATAGGCAGGAAGCCTTCATCTAGCCTGGCCAGAGCCGAATTGTAAACATCAAAGACAGTCATGAAATAAATTTAACTTCAAAGGACAGACAAGAAATGCTTGTCTTAGCTTCCTTTACAGCAGAGGGCAATGTTGTTACATTTTTTTGAAGTTCAGCATTTCACAGCATGTTCTTTCATTTAAGAAAACAAGCCTGCATTTCAACATTTATATTTGCAAATGACAGAATTATCTGCACAATTCTATCTGGCTAGGCTGGCAGCCTTCACATCCCCCCCAAGAACTCAAGCTAGTTTTTCAAGTGACCCTTGAGAAATGCTGCTTGAGAGAGTTAGGTCTATCTGAGTGTACCTTACCCCATTCCCTGTCTTGAGAGCCCATCTGCATTGGCATTGCTATTCCCACTGCGGCTCTGTACTGACATATCATATGCTTGCAACCCTAGGCTCCATCTTAGCAACTTGGCATTTTTCTGGCTAGCTTTCTTGTCATAACAGTGAATTTCCTTCCATACAGATAAGGCTGAAGTTTCTGCAGTGCCCACACTATGGCTAGACATTCTTTTTCTACAATTGCATAGCATTCCTCCCTGGGTTGGAGCCTACGACTGAGATAAACCACTGGGTGCTCTTCCCCCTCTGAAGAAATCTAGCTAAGTACAGCCCCCACCCCATGGTTTGAAGCATCCACCTGCACAACACATTCTTTGCTGTAATCTGGACTAGCTAACAAAGGGGGTCCTCCCAAAGCTTCTTTAAGCTTCTGGAATACCTGCTCACATGCTGGGGTCCACACTACCTTATCTGGCATGTTCATCCTTGTCAGGACTGTGAAGGGAGCAGCTATGGTACTATAACTGTGGACAAACTTTCTGTAGTACCCTGCTGTCCCTAAAAATGCCCTCACCTGCTTTTTAGTAACAGGTGCAGGCAATGCCTGAATGACTTCCACTTTGGCAGGTTCTGCCTTATCTTACCACTCCCCACTCTATGTCCTAGGTAGGAGACCTCCGCCATACCCACCTCACCATACCTCTCAACCTGGAAACATCAAAAATCTGAACAAGGCCCATGAAAAATAGGTACAAATCTGTACGCTGATTAACATACAATTTGCATACATAATTACGTAACCTCACCCACTCCAAAGGAATTGTGGGATACCAACTTTAAAATGCAAACTGAAGAACAGACAACCAAAACATGGCACCAGAGTCCTCCTGCAGCCATTCCAATATCCATTACCTGGCTATTTCGCCCCATTTACTATAAACACTAATGTGTGCATACTGCTTTACTTCTACAATGAGTATTTGGATTTTATTTTTACATTTTACAGCACAATGCACAAATAAAAAATGCCAAAAACCAGGGACACATTTTAAACATTGCTTGTATGATTTTGGAAAGCTAGAATAAAATGTTGTGTTACCACCATGCATTTCACTGGCAAGTCTGGAATCCAGGACCCTGTGCACTATAGTCAGAGCAACATACCAATATGCCAAATCAGCAGTTTCCTGAAAGATAGGAAGACTGAATCTTAAGTGGCTATCATTTAGTGAATTCAGTTCTCACTTCTCACCATAGCTGTCGACCTCTTAGCACAACAAACCTGGACAAAGCCAATAATGGGGGAATATAGCCCCAAAATAGGGACAAATGTCAAATACTGAGCTTATAAACTTAGAAAAGTGCTAGAATAAAAGGTTTTGTGTTACCATTTATTTTCTGAAGAATATCAGTCTGAAATTCAAATGCATGTCATTATTTAATGAATTCAATCCTGTAGTGATAACCAAATGAATAAATTAAAATTAAGTAAACATCATCACTGCTGAGAAACCACAGTACACATTTTATATGCAACTTTCATTGGCTGTTTATGTAACATTTACACACCCCAATCTCATGAATGCTTCCACAGAAATGCAAGGGTGTGCTCAGTAAATCCAAATATCCAAAGTGAAAAAACAGAATCACCATGCAGAATCAGTCTGAAACCATTTATTATGGCAAATATAGAGACAAGGAAGTCAAAAAAGAAGCCAGAAGAGACCAAACATAGGCAAAAAAAAACAGGTTTCAGCAGGTAAACCAACCTTCTTAGTTAATCTTGTCAACATATGCTTCTGTATTTGCCATAATAAATAGCTTTGGACTGATTCTGCATGGTGTTTTTTTTTTTTTTTTTTTTGGATACGTAACATTTCCTTTAAATATTTAATTTCCCTAGGAGTAACTGAAAGTACTGCCCACATTAAGGAGAAATTACTCATCTGACAAAACTTTATTTTGATTTCCTTACATTATCTTGTAGCCTATAACTTTTCCCTTTATCTTAATAATTTCTTATAAATGTGATAGGAAATAGCAATAATTTGGCAAAGAAATACACACACACACACACACACACACACACACACACACACACGCACACGCACACGCACATGCACACACACACACACGCACACACACACACACACACACACACACACACACAATGACTAGAACAGATAAAGTGCCCTAAGCAGCAATCCAACAGACAGTGTAAATACTGTTGGAATCTGGTTAATGTGTGTATCATAAGGCCAATGCTGTATTATACAACATTTCCTTTAAAGATTATTACATGAGTTCATGAATGATGGGTACTGACAAAAAGATCACTGTACAATTATTCAAGTTGCATTAGCACTGGCTTGAATCAAGTGTACAGAATCTAACCTTATTTAAGAATAGTTAACTGAATCCAAGCAGTAGGTAGCCATGGTGTCAAATAGAAGCAAGGTGTTACAGCAGAATTATAAATAAGATAGAAAATTATGCCATGCTTGGGCCTTACTGCCTTGAGTCAATAGTCTGTAATTTAGGTTTGTGATAAAGTTAACTTAGAGCATTCTTTATTAAAAAAACACCATCTAAAAGCACTAAACCTTTAAATTAAAATGTGGAGCTGGACCACCTTTGGTTAAAGGCAAATAGAATTCAGCAGGCAGCATCATTTAGGTGTGATTTATATGACTGAAATACATCAACCTAATTTCTGTATTGTCTTCTACCTTGAACTGAGTAGCAAACTGCACATAACTCTGTAATGTATTTGTCCACATTTCACAATTACATATTCTTCAGTAAATAAATCTAATATTTGACTTACAGGTTAAGGTTTATTTTTTGTTATGCTATTGTACACAATTAAATTGATCTATTACAAGATTTGGTCCTAAGGATACAAAACATGCTTTTAAACTATTAGCAGCAATTCAGGTGCAAATTAAAGTGCCATCCCACACAACACATTAGTATAAAATACGGCATGAAAGTTTTAACAAATGTCTCATGGAAGTTTGTCTTTGGAACTGGTTGAACAGCTTGGATATGTACAGCTTCACAGTGTAATCCTACACACACACACACACACACACACACACACACACACACACACACACACACACACACACACACACACACACACCCTTTACCTCTAAATCCATCTAGGAAAACAGCGAGCATCTTTTTCTGAAACTCCAGCGAGCGTCCGTCTTTTAAAATAAATAAATAGATCCAGTCCCTTGAGCGAGCGTCTTCTAAAATAAATAGATCAGATAAATCCTTTCCGGCTCTGGTAACTTTGCCGCTCGCAAATGCATTTGAACCAGAGCCAGAAATACATGCTACATATGAGCGCAAGCAAGTCTAACAGGCTGGTGAAGCTGACGTCATCGCGCACGTGATGACATCAACTCACAAAACGCGAAAACTAAAAAAATAAAAACAAAGTGCAAAAAATCGGAAATGAAAGGGTGCCACTTGGGAATCGTGGCACCCCATTATTTAGACCCCAAAACCCAGTAATAAACGAGAAATTCAGGACAGTTGAGAGGTATGCACCTGACATTTGCTCTGCTTAATGGTCAACCCTGTCCTCTGTAGTCTACCCAGCACCTCCCTGACATGCTGAAGGTGCTCCTGCCAGGAATGACTGTAGATGGCAATATCATCTAGGTAAGCAAGGGCAAACCCTCCTGTTCCTGCCAGGATATTATCTACCAGTCTCTGGAAAGTCACTGGGGCATTCTTCATCCCAAAGGGCATCTTTGTGAACTCATACAAGCCAAAAGGAGTCACAAAGGCTGACTTCTGTCTAGCACAGGGAGTCAAGGGTACCTGCCAGTAACCCTTAGTAAGATCAATTATTGTAAGATACTTAGCCCCACCCAGTTGCTCTAGGGCCTCATCTGTCCTAGGCATGGAGTAAGCATCTGACTCTGTGTGACTATTTAATTTCCTGTAATCCACACAGAACCTGGTGCTGCCATCCTTCTTTGGCACCAGCACCACTGGGGAGGTCCAGGGACTGTTGGACTCTTGAATCACCCCTAGTTCCAACATCTCCTGTACCTCCTCCCTCAGAGTCTGTTTGACTCTCTCAGGCACTATATAAGGGGCCTGCCTAGTAGGTCTTTGGGTCCTGTATCCACCTGGTGCTGCACCAGGTGGGTGCACCCTGGTTTCCCAGTGAACATGTTCCCAAATTCCTGCAACATTGCTCGGATTTCTCAAACCTGGGTAGGAGATAGCTGCTGGGACATTGCTACCCCTTCAACTGAGGTGTCAGCCCGAACCTCACTGAGGAGATCAGTCCCCAGAACACCCTCAGACTCCTCCTGCAATCCACTGCAAATGCTCAGCACAAGGGCCTCCCTATCATGGTATGGTTTCATCATGTTAACATGGTACAATTTGTGGCCCTGCCTTCTGCCTAGCAGTTCCACCATGTAGTTAACATAACTTACCTTTCTTACCACCTTGTAGGGTCCCTTCCAAGCTGCTTGCAGCTTGTTGTGTCTGACAGGAATTAGCACCATTACCTGCTACCTCACAGCATACTCTCTAGCTTGAGCATTCCTGTCATACCACATCTTTTCTGGTGTTGGGCTTCTGCCAGGTTCTCCTGGACCAAGCCCATGAGTTCCCTGAGCCTCGTCCTGAGGTTTAGAACATATACCACAACAGACTCCTTGTGAGACCTGCACTCACCTTCCCACTCATCTCAAATTAAATCTAGAGGTCCCCTCACCCTATGCCCATACAGCAACTCAAAGGGTGAAAAACATGTGGATTCCCAGGGAACTTCTCTGTAAGCAAACAAAAGTTGGGGCAAATATTTGTCTCCCTCCCTCTTAAACTGATCTGCAAATGCCTGTAGCATGGTCTTGATTGTAGAGTTTAACCTCTCAACAAGACCATTAGTGTGGGGATGGTAGAGGGTGGTCTTCATGTGCTTCACCCCACAGGACTTCCACAAACAAGCCAGCAGGTCTGACATGAAATTGGCACCTCTGTCAGTCAGTATTTCTTTTGGGAAACCTACCCTGCTGCAAATCTCTAACAAAGCATTTGCATCCTTCTCTGCTTCACAGCCACTGTCTCGGGGTATCATGTAACATAATCCACTACCACTAGGATATATTTTTTTTCTGTGGAACTTGAGTACTCAGAGGACCCACAATATCCATAGCTACCCTCTGAAATGGTTCCTCAATCACAGGCAAAGGAATCAAAGGAGCTCTCACCTTGTCTTCTGCCTTGCCTACCTTTTGGCACTGCTCACAGGTCCTGCAGTACCCTGTTACATCTCAAGAAATTCCAGGCCAATAGAAGTTCTGCATAACATGCCTCTTTGTAAATGTTATGCCCATATGATCTGCAAAGGGAATATCATGGGCTATGGCTAGAAGTTCCAGATGGTAGGCTGTACTCTCTCACCCTCTAGCCCTCCCTCAGGAGTCCACTCTCTGTATAGTAACCCTTTGTCCCAGTATACAGATTCCCCCTTTCCTTGAGAATCAGGTGCCTCCCTAGCTACCTGCCTCAGGCCTTGCAATGTTGGGTCTGAGAGCTGAGCCTGTCTCAACTCTCCCCTGGTAACCCTTCCCAGCTCTCCTTCCACAGGAAGTCTGGCATCCTCTGACAGTGGTGCCTTACTGTCAACCTGGGTATTACTACTCACCTCTACCTTTGCAGTCACTCTCTCCAAAGGACTATCATTACCCACAAGCAGCTGTGGCTCACCTTCAGTCTCACTGCTACAGCATGGCTCACCCCCTGAAGTCACCACCTCACCAGTCCTGGCTATAAATATGTAGTCTGTCTGAGTCTCCCCCAGGCTACCAGACCCACATGCTTGTCTCCTAGCCTGACTGTGTGTAACTGCATAAGCACACGGTACTGCCTCATCCAAATCTCAGGACATCTGCAGGATGGTAGTTTAGTACCCCTTTTGTTTCAAGACAACCTACTATTGGCATTTTGTCTTCCCCACTTACTAGCTCCCTCACCATTTGTTCCCCACCTTGCCTCCATGGAAACCTGTATGCCACATGGCCCCACTGGTTGCATTCAAAACATTTAACTCTAGCTCCTGGATGTTTAGCTGGACTAGTGGCTGCCCCTGCTACTGGCAGATTCTGTTGGTGCAGTCTGTGCTGCCCACCATGGGTTCCTTTAGACCCATGAGCAGTACTGGGGGTCCCCTTCCTGTGCAGGGATGCCCTGCTTGCCAAGTATATGTCTCCCTTCTTCCCCAACTCATCGTAAGTAGCACATTGTCTATCAGCTAACCAGATCCTCGTGTCCTCAGGCAAAGTGCTAAGGGCTTGTTCCCTCACCAAAAGGTCTACCAGCCCTTCAAAAGTTATGACCTGACATCCACTCACCACCTATGGAAATAAGTGCTCAGTTCAGCAACATATTCACACACACTTTGATCTGCCTTGCGTCTATGCTCATGAAACATTTTCCTATACATTTCAGGTGTTAGCCTAAAAAAACTCTAATGGGCAATTTTTTACAGCAGTATAATCAAAACATGCAATGTCAGACATTTTAGATAATATTTTATAGCTTTACCATGGAGTAAGGGGGTCAGGAACCGTACCCAGAGCCCTTGGTCAACTTCATACTGTTTACATACCCTCTCAAACATATGAATGAAACTATCAAAATTATCCCCCTCTGTAAACTGCGGAAGAAATTTACTGACCTTTTGTGCTTCTGGTTCCAGTTACTCCCTTCCCCATTAACTCCATGACTCTGGCGAAGAATCAGCATCCCCTTCTCATGCTGCCTCTGCCTCTCTTTTTCCTCAGCTTCTAGGTGTAGCAGTTTCTCATTCTCCTCACTCTCTAGATGCCTCAGTCTCTCAGCCACTTCTAATTCCACACGCTTGGCCTCCAACTCAAGTCACTTTAGCTCCAGCTGGATTTTTAAGTCCATTTCAGAAAGGTTGAGCTGTTCATTCTCCGAGGATATTATATCTCCATTGCCAATCTGATTGTCCTCCTGGTTGCTGTTTTCTGATGTAGCTGTAACCAAGGCTGCAATCAGGTCTGTCTTAGTCAGGTTTCCATGCACTGGTCCCCTAGCCTGGCACATCTTCGCCAGCTGGGTCCTTGTCAGCTTTCCATTCTGCACTGCTGACATACTACCTGCTCACCCTGACTAACTAAGCTAACAAAAGAAATAAAACAATTGTGATCTGAACTCTGAGTATTCACTGCGTAGCTGTTTTAGAGTACAAAAACACCTTCAAAGCTCACTCCATCAAGCTACAGGATTCACTCTACCCACACCACTACAAGCCAGTTAGTATTTGACCACTGCTGCCAAACACAAATGTGACACCCTGGCCCAGCAATCAAGGAGTCTCAATCTTCACCACTAATACCAGAGAGGGCATCTCATATATGAGGAAAGGATAACAAATACACACAGTAAAGTGCAATTTCCCTTAAGAGCACACAGAGATCACAGTCAGTCCAGGGCTGGCCACTCCCTTGCTCTCCAGGTCCCTAATAAGACTTCCCACTGGCACAGCTATAGGGTCCAGATCTTAGCGAGCTGGGCAAGCTAAAATCACCAGCACCCTCTCTGTCCAACCAGTGCTTCGTGTCCCTGCTCAAGTAGCTGACACACACACACTTTGAGATAAGAGTTTACACAACCACACAGACACTTCTGGGGAAGGCTGGCACAGGTTCCCCAGCTGTGCCCCTTTTACCCAGACTTCTTCTTCTTCTTTTGGCTTATCCCGGTTAGGGGTCACCAGAGTGGATCATCTGTCCGCTCATGATTGGCAGTGGAGTTTTACAGTGTTGAGTTGCCAGCCTGGTGCCTATCCTTCCACAGAAGGCACACACACACACACACACACACACACACACACACACACACACACACACATGCTCACTCACACACACACACACACACACACACACACACACACACACACACACACACACACACTCTCACTCACATCTAGGGCCAATTTAGAGTGTCCAATCCACCTACTGCATGTCTTTGGGATGTGAGAGGAAACCAGAGTACCCAGAGGAAATCCACGTGACCACAAGGAGGGCATATAGACTCCGTACAGAAGACACCCCAGCCAAGAATCAAGCTGGAGAACCTCCTGCTGTGAGGCGGCAATGCTAACCGCTGCACCACAGTGGCCGCCCACCCCTTTTACCCAGACTATACGGTAGAAATCCCTGCCACCACCCAGCTAATACTTATTAGCTACTCAAAGGCCCTTAAAAGGGTGTCCAATTATTACTGTGCAATATTATTATCCAATTGGTAGTATAACTAAACAGTCAAGGCTTATTAGAGTGACTTGGTACAGGATCCTTATATACATGCAATGTACTCTTAGAGCTTAACTTATCTCTACACAAATCAGCCACAGTTAAAAGGTTTTAAAATATTTAATAATAAATAATTAAAACCACAAGACAATACTTTCTACTAAACAGTGCTAGTCAAGAGTTCAGAAATCACACAGAAATACTTAAAATAATTCAGTAGTACAGTTCTGACATAACAGGAAAACAGTCTAATCTTTCTAGTTCCTAGCTATTTCTAAAAGAAAACACAAGTCTAAGATAGCTTACATATGAGCAAGACAGTTCTGTGAGTTGGATGGTCAAGACAAAAATGCTTAATGCCTTCTGATTCTTTCTGTTTAAATTAAAATTGCAGTTCTGATAAACATTACATAATTCTTTCACTTTCCTGGGGTTCCCAGGTCAACAGAAACTGCATTTACATTCATTTACACCTAGGCAGAAACCAGAGCAATAAAGGACATTTACACATGCAAATTCTGGTCATTAACGTTAGCCTTAAAACAATAGGCAGGAAGCCTTCATCTAGCCCGGCCGGAGATGAGCTGTCAACATCAAAGACAGTCATGAAATAATTTTAACTTCAAAGGACAGACAAGAAAAGCTTGTCTTAGCTTTCTTTACAGAAGAGGGCAATGTTGTTACATGTTTTGAAGTTCAACATTTCACAGCATATTCTTTCATTTAAGAAAACAAGCCTGTATTTCAACATTTATATTTACAAATGACAGAATTATCTGCGCAATTTTATCTGGTTAGGCTGGCAGCTTTCACAACTTGACCACGCATATGCACCAACTGGAATGTCCACTCACAAAAACAATGCAGTATGTAAACAGCACACCTTTGTAGGTCATGTCAAAGCCCTATCTCTGTATTCTGTTTCATACAGACTATTGATTGATGATCTGTGCCTGGCATGCAAGGCATCACTGAATCCCACTCTAATGGACCTTT
The DNA here is from genome assembly GCF_019279795.1 of Protopterus annectens. NCBI lineage: Eukaryota > Metazoa > Chordata > Ceratodontiformes > Protopteridae > Protopterus > Protopterus annectens. Next base: position 1,968,977,520 of record NC_056735.1, read on the forward strand.
TGCATATCCTCGAAACAAATAGCATCAGAATTACTTGACCTAGGTATTAAACCTTTGTTTGTGGCATAAATAGAACACATTGGAGGGATAGATATGTGTCTCAGAGAATTCCCCTTCACTGAAACAGGCTTACCATCTATGTGAACCAGAGCTCTTCCCTAATTGTATTCAAGACAAACCTAGAACAGTGGATGGGAAATCAGAAATACACCCTGGGTCTACTTATGTCTCTAATGAACAGAAGCAGCCTGTAAGTGTTGCCCTGTTTATGTATACCACTTAAAATAATCTCTAAGGTACATAAACTCGCATGATACAATTGGAACACTTGGTTAAGCTTATAAAGGCCCTAGGGGTTGTTAGCCTAATACACAACCAAGAACCTTTGAACCTATGACAGTTGTTATACTATTAATCCACATTACAGTAAATGAATTCTAAAAAATTACAGAGATCTAACTGGAGAACATATATAATTTTCATATCATACACCTAATGTTTAAAATTAGCTTAAAATTTGTGATATGTCAGCTGAAACTGTTATTGCTAAATCTACTCCTGGTTACTCAGTTTTAAATATGCACATCATAAGAAGTAAAAATGTCTTAATTCTTAGTTTATTTTGGTTCCATTTATTTGACTGCCCTTCTATATCATTCACATGGTAGCATGACCTTTACACATTCTAAACAACAAATGTGTACTTGGCATCAGACTGAAGATATTACTTAACGTAAGATAATTGGCAAATGCATTTTGCAATAATTCCTTGTATTATTGCATAAAATATTGTCTGTTTATTGAATAAATGTCATCACTATGCATATGTTGCTAATATAAACAGAGTATTTCCTTTTTAAATAAACTTTGCATAATGAAACAATCCAGTTAAAATCTTAAAGCTATGACCCTGAATGAAGGTGAACTTAATATGTGATGCCTTCAGCAATCAAAAACACACTAAAACAGCTTTTTCAAATGTATAACATTAAAGTTAATAACATAATATCTGAAGAAATCTAGAAAAATCAACTATTTTTTTAAAATTCTATGGCTAACACAAGACAATTATCTCAACCAATCAGACTTGTGTATAAAATGTGTCGAAGTATGAAACATATTTCATTTTAAACCTGTGATTTGCCTAAGAGGTCTGTTTCTGCTCCATGGAAAGCTACAGAGAAGTTGTAGTGGTTGTTAATTTAACTTGCCAGATGTGGGATAGGGCACGTCCAGGATGTCTTAACAAGAAGAACAAGTGTTCTGAATTCAATACAAGTAATCTTCCTCAGGCACTTACTGCCAACATCCTCAAAAATAATGCCGGATTCCTCAGGCTAACTGGACTTTGGAAAGTCATATTGGAAGGACACTGTCATCCTGTGGTGACATGCTGGCAGTTAACATGGAGGAATAAGCGAGCTGATAACAAGCTAATTTCTGTGTTACAGGGTTTGATTCCCTCAGACTCATTGGCCTAATGTGTGACCACGGGCAAGTCACTTAACCAGATAGGGCTTTGGGGCAATTGGAAATTTGGGCTAAGCTCTTTAATGGTCTCCTGTACTGTATGCCTATTAACTATATATTAGACTGACAGTGTATCTCTACATTAGTCTAGCAAGGCAAAAGTAAAAGCCCTATATTGTGAGTCTGGAATTGTTTCTAAGAATTATATGTTTTGAATATATCTTAGCAGGCAAGGATGGGCAAGAGTTCATTTAAACAGAGGTGCATGGCATATATGCAAAAAAGCACTGCAGTTTTTTGAGCAACAATAAATAATTTTAAATATACAATCAACCCAACAGAATTAAGAAATTATGACCATAAATAAAACTGGGACAGGACCTCACCGGGCTTCTAATTGAAAAGAGACCAAAAAACATGACTATGACAGTTGTCAGTCATGGATAATTTAAGTAAAGAAGCAATATTACGCAAATAATTCTTTCTGTATTTTCAAAGGGAGAGAGACAGTTCTCTTCTAGGGCCGATATACATGGAAACATGATAGATACTAGTCTATTTACAGAACAAAAAACAGTTTTAAGAATTCGCTCCACTGGTATCACCTGAAATAATATGACTGCATTAGGTACACACTACAGCACAAGTTAATGATGGGAAGGGTTAGCATCATTCTTAACTGTAATATTTTATCAAATTACAGAGCACATTCGGTCAACAAGACTAGAAAATGACAGGGACAGGGAGGAGCTTGGTAGGTTTAAGCCTTATCCTAACACTTCCTTGGAGTTATGCATCAGAGGAAATAATGAGAAACAGATGATGAAGATAAGAATTCAGAGCAGGAAGGTAATGTTACTCAAATTAAATCTATCCGCTGATTGACTGGAGTTGCAGACTAGAATGAAGAGTGGATATGCATACACACTAAATTGTAGGAGTCTCTTCAATTTTGTCCACTAAATAGATACATTTTTTCACAGCAAAGGAGAAAGCCATAATGAGAGCATCAATGGGTTATTTATGGGTAACAGTAAGTCAGGAACAGAGGGTGGTTAGGGCCTAGGGGACAAAACAAAAGGAAAATGTCCTAGTGCTAGCCCTAGTCTGATGTCATTATGAATTGCCTTGTAAGATAACTAGCATAACAGATCAGACCCATTGTGAATAAAACTAGCATATGGTACAGTACAGTACAGTACATTTGTTAAAAATAGAAAATATGCAGGGGCGGACTGGGCATCTGGCAATTCTGGCAAATGCCAGAAGGGCCAGTCCCAAAATGGGCCAGTGGGCTGGTAAAAAAAAAAGGGGAAAAAGAAAAAAGTTTAATTATTAAACTTTGCACACTAGTAGCAGTTCAGACTGCAAGCTAGTGTGTAAAGATGAATGTGAGTGTCTACATGGAACTCAAAGAATGTGTTCTCAAGTTCCACTTGAAAAAAAAAAAGAAAAAAATATATAATTGTTGTCTCTGGACTGTTTTAAAACATCGATAAAGATGCCTAGAAGTCATTGTGGTTTTAACCTCAAGAAATAGGAAGCTTACGGGACTGTGAAGTGCCTGTCACGTAATCTGAGTGCATGATGTGACTGCTGATTAGTCCTGCTGCTTCTCTTGTGTTTTCTTCCTGCTCTTTAGTGACAAGGGAGAGAGCAAGAGAGTGGAGAGACGAGTAACAAGCGACAAGCGAACAGAGAAAAAATCAGCAATCCGGTCGGAGATCAGTGTTTAAACTTTAAGGAAAGTTATCATTTTTTTCCCTGGCAGGGTCAACCAGATACTGTCTACATTTTTTTCCTGGGAGGGTCAACCAGATCATTTCTGTATTTAATTATTTCCTGACAGGGTCGACCAGATACTTGTTAAATCTTGGTGCAGTGATGCAGTCTGCTATATAAATTTTTGTTTCTGACATCTGACCCTATAGGCTGGCAGGATCAACCAGACAGCAGAAGGCTGAATCTGTAGTGAGCTATGAGTTTTGGGGGCTGTTTTTGATATCTTTCTAACAATATCATGGCATGGTCAACCAGATATTAGTAGGTGATCTATGTCTTTTAGGGGTTGTTGATGACTTTCTTTTTTTTTAATATAATATCACGGCAGGGTTAACCAGATACTAGGGAGGAAGTGTATTTTGGGGATTGTTGATGACGATTTTCTGTTTCTAATATAATACATTGGCATGGCCAACCAGATACAAGTGGCCTGTTGTATTTTGGGAGCTGTTGAGATATATATATATATATATATATATATATATATATATATATATATAAAATATCCTGGCAGGGTTAACCAGATAATAGGGAGGCAATGTGTTTGGGGACTGTTAACAATTTCCTGTTTCTAATATAATACACTGGCATGGTCAACCAGATGATAGTGGTCTGTGTGTTTTGGGTATTGTTTATGACCTTCTTTTTTAATATAATATTCTGGCAGAGTTAACTAGATGCTAGGAACTAGGAGGCAGTGTGTTTTAGGGAGTGTTGATGATTTTTTTTAATATAATATCCTGGCAGCTTAACCAGACACTAAGGAGGCAGTGTGCTTTGGAGGCTGCGTGACTGTGGATGTCTTTTTTTCCTAATAAAATATCCTGGCAGGGGTCAGACAGATACTAGGTATAGAGTGTGTTTTGGAAGCTACTTGTGGATGAAATGTTTATTTTTAACCTAATCTTTTTGCAGTGTCAATCAAGATAGATGATGTGTGAATGTTTTGTTGTTGAAACTCTGGCCTTGCATGACTAAAGTGTGTCTGAGTGAACTGAAGTAAGATCACCTACAATCACCTTTCTATGTGATGTGAAAGAAATACAGTAATGTAATCATTGTTTTCTTTTCATTATTTTAAACCTTGTAGACTCAAAGCAGATATTGTGGGTAGGCAATCAGGCTGGGGGCGATGCCTAGTATGTGTGAATGAAATGACTGGCCTTGCTTGACTGGAATTGCGAATAACAGGTCCAGGTTACAGTGGGTAAGACCCCCATTCAAGTCCTAGCCAGTTATAGATCCCCCTCCATGGGTCATGACACCCACAAAGTCTACTTAACTAAATTGAAGACAATCTAAATTTTACTGAACATGCTGGTTAAGGGGGATTTCAATTATCCCACCATCAAATGGGAAACCTGCTCTAGCCCAAACTCGCTAGCACAAAAGTTCCTTAACTTTGTGAATTCAAATGCCCTGGAGCAAATTGTCCATACAATGACAAGAGGAACAAACATTCTAGATCTGGTCCTCACCAACAAATCAAACAGGTGCGCTACTGCAACTGTTGGACCCTCATTAGTGAAAACTGACCACAAATCAGTCACCTTCAAACTGACACTAACACCAGAACTCACAAAGGGTGAAATAAGACTAAAAACTTCACCAAGGCAAACTATACCCTCCTAGGTGAAGGTATAAATTCATTCTAAGCCCCACCCCAAACTGAAAGTGGTAATTACACCGAAGCTTACACTAATGCCCTGTACAATCATAAACTTGGCTGTACCACATAGAATCAAAGCTAGAGCCTCAAGTAAAATCAAGCTACCATGGTGGACTTCCAGCATCAACAAACTCTACAATAAATGCAAAATGTTGCTGTCCAAGAAAACAAAGACAAGGACTCAACAATAGAAAAGCACCCTTCTCCACCTAAACAGGCAAATGAGACAACTTGTCAATCCTCCAAGAGCTCCTTTGAGAGAAACCTAGCAAGTACTGCTAAGGATAACCATAAGGTCTTTCACCGTTACATACATAACCTAAAGGGTAGAACCCAAGCATCTGCAGAACTGGTGGTCAATGGTATCACACACACTGACCCCACAGAAATAGCAAACCTGTTAGTGGATAAGTCTGGTGAAAATTTCACTCCCTTAGGTTTATAGGTTCATAGGATGATACTAGGCTATTGTCCGGAGGCCCTTATACGGCTAGCCAAGAATTTTGCCCATGTTCCCTCAAAGTCAAAGTCAGCACCTGTTTCCCCTGTCCAGGAGGGACACAGGTGGGATCCCAAGGGTATATTTTCTGTTTCCCATCCAGTCATCCAGGTTCCTCTTAATGGAGATGGAGTCTATTCCACAGATGGGGTAGTCTTTGGGACATGAATCTATCCCACCAACAAGTTCTATTAATGTCACAGACCAGGTTAAGACCTTGCATGCGGGTTGCATGAGTGGAGTTTGTCTTACAGATATGCAGCAACTCCATCAAGGCTGGGTCTGAAATGGCCTTGTATGCCTGACACAGGTCACCTCTGAGCAGTCTGTATGAGACTGAGTAGACGGATAGGGCTTTTAGTCTATCTGTATAAGATAGGTGTTTGAGACACTGGATTTTCCTGGTCAGGAACCTCTGTGGTCCCTCCAACTGCTGCATGTGCTTGGCAAGGTACATGCTGAAGGGAGCATCATTGTACTTGATAATGGGTCTGATAAGGGAGGAGTACAGGGATGTGATGACCTCCTTGTTCCTGGATGACATACCCTTATTTATGAGGTGGGCCATATAGAAAGCCTTCCATACAATGGAGGCAACGTGGTGGTAAAAGTCAAGTTGCTATCAATCTGGGTTACCAAGTTCCTCACAACTGATTGCATGCTTAGTACATTGTTATAAATGTGATAATTAATGGGGATGACATTTTCCCCAAAGGGGATAATGATGCATTTCTTGACATTTAGTTTGAGGCCATGCTTCTGGCACCAGTCATTAGTTTGGGTAAGGTCCTCTTGGAGGGTGTTCACATCACTAGAGGAATTTAAGACAGCACCCAGCTTGCAGTCATCTGCAAACCTGGTCAGCCACAGACCACTGGTTTTGGCTTGCACCTCAGAAAAGTATATCCCAAAAAGGAGAGGCCCCAAGACCGATCCTTGGAGTACACCACTCGTTATGGGTCTACTACTAGAGGTAGCTTCACCTACTTTGACTGAGTGGGTTCTATCAGGAGCCAGTTAGCTACCCATCTGGTAACATAAGGGTTGATGCCTAGCTGGGTGAGTTTATCTATTATGTCCAAGTGGGGAATGGTGTCAAAGACTTTGGCTAGGTCAAGGTAGATGCTGTGCACCATCTTCCCCTTGTCCATGGCTTTGGTGGCTGTTTCAAAGAAATCAACCAAGTTTAACAGGCATGATCTCCCTTTGACAAAACCAAACAGTGTTGGGTCAAGCATTTGGAGTGTATGACCAGGGCCATTGAAGAGGGCAAATCTGTGCACACAGCATACCTTGACTTGGCAAAGGTTTTAAACACAATTCCACATTCAGGCATTACCAATAAACTTAGCAAACTGAATGTAAACCCCTTCATTGTAAGATGGGTTTGCCAACTGTCTCACAAACCGAATACACACCATCAAAGTGGGTGAATCCACATCAACCAGCAGACCTGTTACCAGCGGGGTGCCACAGGGTCAGTGCTGGGCCCCCTACTGTTTGGTATATACTTCTCAGAAGTTCAGGTCAAAACTAAAGGGTTGTGGCTGACCAAGTTTGCAGATGACTGCAAACTATGTGCAATCATTGAATCCCCAAATAATGTCAGTATACTCCAGGAAGGTCTCACTCAGACCAACGACTGGTGTATTAGTCATGGTTTCAAACTGAATGTAAAGAAATGCATCCTCATTCCCTTCGGCACAAAGATTGTCCCTTCACACTATCAAATTAACTACAATACCCTAAGTACCCATGAAGTGGTAAGGGACCAGGGATCACAGGTTGACTGTGACTTTGACTTTGACTACCACGTGTCTACCATTGTAAGGAAAGCTTTTCACATGGCTCATTTGATTTGTAAAGGCATCACCTTGAAAGCAAAAGAAGTTATAACCCCCTACACTCAGCACTTATCCAGCCCAAAATTGAGTATAATGCCCCATTCAGTATGTACTGCTCTAAGCACCTGCAGCTATTAGAGAGACCTCAGTGGTTTCTAACAAAAAAGATCAAGGGCCTCCAGTATGTGCCTTACATGGACTGACTAAAATCTCTGTCACTATACTCTGTATCATATAGAATTCTTAGGGGAGATTAATGCCTGGCATACAGAACACCCAAGATCCAAACCTAAATGAATTTACTGCATATACTTAAATTAAATGGGTATAGGGCTACCTGTTCCAGGGACTTAAATATGGCCTGCAACTTAAATACAACATGCTGGAGGGACAGATTTATCTCCCAGTGACTACCATGTCTTTGGAACAGGCTATCAGTTCATGTGAAACAGAGCACCTCATACCTCTCAACCACACTGAATCCCTCAGTATTTACCAGTTCTGAGGGCAAAATTATGGGGTGCCATGAATTCCCGAGTGGCACCCTTCAATTACGATTATTTCCATTTTTTTTTTTTTTTGGCAAATTTAAATAATGCATGACATCATTACGCTTCGCTAGGACTGCCTGTTGTTGGACTCATTCGGAGACTCTCAGACTGTCTCTGCGTTTGTATATTTAGCAGCGAGTGTGCATAAGACTCCGGATTTGAGCTGTACTGTGTGTTCTCTATGCACTGTGCACAATATTATTTAACTTAATTAATTTAGTTAAATAAAAAAATTTAGTTAAGTTTAAGTAACTTCTGCAGAAGGAAGACCACTCCGGCCCAGCGTCCGCCCACCCCTGTCTGCACTACATGATGGAATCCAAATGATCCATTCCATTCCTAGGTCAGACTCAGGATGGAAGATTAACTTTCTCAACCTCTGCTCCAGGTAAGTAAGGAATAAAAAAAAAACATACGCATTATTAACGAATGATCTGATCTAATTCTGCAACTCTGCATCTGCTGCACTCACTATCTGTGTCTCGGTGTGACCAAAGTAGTACTAAGCTAGCTGCTGCGCCTGCCATGTATATCTTTATGGTGAAAGGTACATTCTGTTATGTGGAGTGCTTATCCAATTTCAAAAAGTAAATGATTGTCCTGGAATCCTGGATCAATGTTGTGTATTGGTAAGATGTCATGCGTGATAATGTTTACTATCTCTAGCTGTGTGTTTGGTGGCACAATTACTATGGGAAATGCTAATGCATTTCAGTGTGAGAAAATAAATGAATGTAGTGCACCTATTTTACTGTGGCTGATGCATGGAGGCTTACAATCATTTTGCTAGTTGAAACAAATTTGATTCTGCCACTAATGTAGTCTACCATGTGTTATTGAGATACTGACTCAGAAAAATAAACATAGTCACGCCCTGCCACCCTTTGACCTGTACAATTAAAGTAATGGTTGATGGTAGTGTTTTAGTGAGATGTAAAAGAGCACCTTTTTATTTTTGAAAAAGAGTTTTGCTGGAAAAACTTTTTTTTATTTTATTTTATTAAAGTGAATTCAATGATCAATGTATCACAAAGAGGAAAGAGCTGCTCCTTTCCTGTTAGATGTTGACCTGTATGATTAAAGTCCTGGTAGATGGTAGTGTTTTAGTGAAGTGCAAAAGAGTGCCTTTTTTCTTGTGAAAAAGGGTTTTGCTGGAGAATCTTTTTTTTTTTATTTTATTAAAGTGAATTCAATGGCTAACATAAGAGGAAAGAGGTGCTCACGTCCTGCCAGCTGTTGACCTGTGCAATTAAAGTAATGGTAGTGTTTTAGTGGTGTAAAAGAGCGCCTTTTTACTTGTGAAAAAGAATTTTGCTAAAGAATCTTTTTTTTTTATTTTATTTAATTAAAATGAATTCAATGGCTATTATATCACACAGATGAAAAAGCTGCTATATTGTTGTGAGCTGGAAAATTAGTTTAGAAGATCTTCAGCTGCATTTCTGATGGTACATAATTAGGTACTGAGCTGTTTGGGGAAACCCAGGACTACATTCTCCACTTGGTGATGTAGAAGAATGGGACATAACTTTTTCTTTTCTCATTCGGACAGCTGCAGGGATCTGCAGTTTAGTGCACCTGTCAACTGCCCATCTAGCTTGTGTGGCAAATGCTCAATTTACAATGAGAAATGTGAATGTGACTGTCCAACTCATGCTTACAGTCTGCAGTATTAGGAAAGTCTGATATCAATTCATAATCTTTATTAAAAAAATGATGGTTGGCTTAAAATAAAACCTTGAACCTAGGAACTGACTGACACTTTGGAAAAAGAGATGAGCCATCCCTACACAATTAACAAGTTTAAAAAGGCAGCCATAAATACCATTAAGAACAAATTGCACGCAGAGGAAACCCACATGAACACAGACAGGACATGCAGACTATGTACAGAAGGCAGCCTGCATGTTCTCCCTGTGTTTGCATGGGTTTCTATTGGCTCAAAATAAAGAATCCGTGATGGGTATTCTAAACCTCCAAAAATTTTACTTTTTCTCCACCCACTGCAATAGCTTTCCACTTGTTTTAATTCAGAGGACTAAGTGTGATCCCCAGAAGAGAAAAACATGCGCAAAGTCCAAGACTGTGGCATCTCAGAATATTGTCTCTCTTCTCCAGCATACAGTGATCTCAACTTATTTCTAGTGTAATCATACTTTTAATCTTTTTGTTCCACTTACAGTTCCTTCTTTGACAGACTGCTCTCTCTTTCCTTTCTCTTTCTTTTCATATTCTACAGACTGTACCTCTGTTACATTAGTCTAGTCCTTGTAGATTTCAGCTTTATACTGTCTTCTGCCTCTCCACTTCCCATGCCCACTTGTTTCTGTTCTGTTTATCCAGGCTGTGCCTGCAAATGGTGTGTTGCGATCAGTGCACTACCCCAGTAAACAAACTAAATAAACAAATATTGGATTGCTCATTTCTCACCTATTCTTTCTCTCTTTCTTCCTATCCCATCCACTACGTAACAGTTTCCTCTTTACCTTCCTGGTGCTGCTCTTGGCAATATCTTTCAGTAAAGTGATACAACACCAGACCAAATGTAAATTGTCCTTAAGTAATATTTAAAGTGTTATAATTTATTTCTTTCACTTATTTATTTATTTATCCTTCATTGACTTGGCTAGTCATATTAGGTTAGTGGCTAATACAAGTTAATTGTATTTTTATATAAGAGAATTGTATTTTAGTTTTTATAGAAGTTCAAAGTTTTATACAAGTTCAGATGCTAATAATATGAATAAAACAGTTTTGTTCTGGTTAATATTTTATGTTATTTAATGAAGAAGGCTGAAGCATAGCCACAGTTAATTTTATTTTTATAAAAGAAAATTGTATTTTAGCTTTGCACAAGTTCAAATATTAATATAAATAAAACACTTTTATTCTTCTGCTTATTTTGTGTTTCATGATTATATTTTGGTTGTCTGTTCCTCAGTTTGCATTTAAAAGTTGGTATCCCATAATTCCACTGGAGTGGGCAGGGTTACATAATTGAGTATGCAAATTTTATGTTGATCAGCGTACAGATTTGTACCTCTTTTTCATGGGCCTTTGTCCAGATTTTTGGTGTTTCCAGGTTGAGAGGTATGTCTATGACACTGTTCAAGAGGAACCTGGATGATTATATTGGCACAGTAAACTTTTACCAGGGATAATGCCCACAACCTTCCTGGACATGGGCAGTTATCACTAAATGCAATCTTGGGAATTGACTAGTACTTCTACAGTATTACATTGGGTTGAAACGGCTAAGCTTAAAATGACCTTCTGATCGATAGCCCAGTAATCTCCTATGATCCTATAATCCTATGATCCTAATAAATTAAGATAGTACAGTGGGGTTATCAAATCTCCTTACTTTTAAGGCTAAGCTTAAAATGACCTTCTGATCGATAGCCCAGTAATCTCTTATGATCCTATAATCCTATGATCTTAATAAAGTAAGATAGTACAGTTGGGTTTTCAAATCTCCTTACTTTTCACTTGGCATTGTACAAATTGCAGATTACCTGATACAGTACAATGTATGTTTACTACATCGTGTGTACTCATAATAGTTTCATGCAATCAAGACCAACTACTTTTTTACTGGTTAGAGATGTTTAGGTTTTGTGCTGTTATAGCATAACCTAAACATCTCATTAGCTCTGAAATATGATTTATTCTAGTATTTGCTAGACTACTCAGCATTTACAATAGTGATAGAGCAGTTATTTTATGTAAAATGGTAAGCACAATCAATGTTGTTCCAACTGTACCATAGCTCCCCCTGTGAAGTTAACGCCACCCATTTCTAGTTGGCCCCACCCATTCAGCCACCAGAGTCTAATTCTTGTCCCATTCCGCCCCTAGAAATATGATAAGAATTATAGACGAACCTGAAGAAAAGTCTAAATTCATCAACTGGCATTCAAACCAGAAAAATAAATATGATATCCCATACCTGGTGTCAATGTCAGACTGCTATGTGGCAAGTCAGACTAAAGCACTGATTCTAAGATTTCTCCTGAAAATACAATGCAAGAAAGCCCAGGAACTTCAAATACAAATGCAGCCTATGAAGAAACATGAAATATAGTGGAAAATGAGTTCAGCCTACTTAAAGAATACTTCTGAAAACTAAACACTACAGAAAGGGCACTATAATACAGGCAGGACATCTGCAGCAAGATATGTGCTGCGTGTGCCACATGGCATGGCATGCATTGTGCACAGATATGGAATAGCAGGTGAACTTCTTGGTAGGACCCTCCATACCAGTCTGAGGAGCAGCAGCAGAATTCCAGGGAGGAGATACAAGGGCACCGTCAAAAAGGAGATATCTGAACCCTAACTGTGGGTATGACACTGACAATACAGAATAAAAGTATGCATGCATTATAACACCCAGGCTATGGGCTGGTTGTGTCATGCATCCTACATCACCATACCAGAGCATCTTAGAGAGTGGGCATAGCGCAATCATTCTGACTTCAGCAAGGTGATAGAAAAATCAGCAGGCAAGTGCAACACTATGATATGGACTGGGATCATGGGAGCTGAAGATGGTTGCCATGTACTCTGAGAAGTTGTGAGGACTCAGGGATTACAACTTCCATTGGCTTGTAACCTCAGGGCTGAATATAGTCTAAGCCAGTATGATTTGCTAATCATAATTAGTACATAGCTTCCTCCCATGTCTGTACTTTAGCCAGGGACACAGCCACTCACCTTCTAAGCAGCTAGTTATCAGTTGCAATTATTCCTATGTGCAGCCTCCATCTCGCCATTTACACACTGTAGCTAAGTCTCAGCATATGCTGCTGGAACCTCATACCTTGCAGCATGTTCTTACCAAAGTTTATGCTGTGCATGCCCCCCCCCCAAAAAAAGCCACAGGCCGACCAATCAGAAAGCACAGTGCCATGCTAATATCATGACTCCCAGTTGCATATTCCCCTTGTTAAGGTTTTTCTGTTCCTCCTGAGGTACTCCATGAGGCAGGACTTCTTCCTTAACTATGTGAAACTCCCAAAAATACAAAATATTTTTTGAATTTCCTCCATTTCACAGTTATACAGTAGTGAAGTGGTATTGAGTGAATTGGTTTACATTGCTCTAATAAGAGTAGAATATGATAATGAAGCTATTTAGTATTTTGCGACTATTTACAGGTTTTGCAAAACTGTGTTGTAAGAATAGTCATTATTCGATGGCAAATGCTACATATAGCCTAGCAGCTAATTAGGTGACTATCTATATTTGAAACTGGAAACTCCAGCTAGACAATTAGTCCTAAATAATTGTTTGAAATATTAAAGGATATTATGGAATAGTTTTTCAAAAAACATTGTCATTATACAAGTTAGGATATTCTGTAATTGGGGTAATATGTAATGAATAAAAAGGCATCAGATAGCTCTAGGTGCATGAAGACACAGGTTTGGAGTTTAAATACATTGTGACTGACATGGAATTTAACAACCAGGATAGAAGATATTTTAAACACATTAGAAGATATTTTATAGGTATAATAGGCAAGTAAAATTAATGGAGAAGTCTGTGTCAATATGAGTATTCTGTGAAATGTGACAGTTTAGTCTATGGCAACTGAAGAAGTATTGGATGATTTCAGGAAATCCTAAGTCTGTGATTTTATAGTGCAAACATAAGATTGTCTTATATATTTTAACATCATATGCTACAATATATAGTAAAGTAAATCTACATAAACGGGTGTAAGAGTTGACAAAATAGAAATTTATGGCAAGATGAATTTAACTTTGAAACAACTGGCTGATAATATCATATTAATATTATCTGAGCAATCTCAGTAGCTCAACAGATAACACACTCACCTTTGGTGATGGACAATAGGGAGACTGTGGGTTATATTCCTCCTGAGTGTGCCATCTTTTCAATGAACTGTTTAATTGAGGTCCTATATGCCTAGGTTGAGAGTAGCTCAGGTGGCTATAAAATATCCCACAGCCTGTGGTGCCTCATGCTATTGGACCGCAGGACTGCAGCGCCCACAGCTGAAAAATCAAAATAAAAAATCCCGGAACTCGCACATGCGCACATGGAAATTCAAATCTGGACTGCTGTTTAACCAGTCCAGATCTGGAAGAAGGCAGCAGTCTACAAATGACCCAGAAGTCTATGAGGTTACAACTGCATAGACTGGAAGGGGATCAGACTGCAAGGTCTGCAGTCTGTGCATCAGAAAGCATAGCATAGAGGCAGGCAGTGCATGTATGCATACTCGGTCATCCTTCTGGCACCGAGATCAGGCTGCTTAACAGGGAACCTAGGACCAGAGAGTTACAAGTGGCTTTCTTAGCTGCTTATGGGGAATTGAGGACCTTGGGGAATTATCTGCCATGAAGGAGCTGCTTGCTTCGAATGGGGAATTATCTGCTACAAATTGATCTTGTCAGGAGCAACGAGACTCTGCATCAGAATACTGACTTATGGAGGAGGATCAGAGCACACTTTCAGTTAGGTATAACAGGTGGCTAGAGAGAGTAATTCAGGTTCAAACCCTCAACCTTGGGTACATGTAGCAATAACCTGAATTCCCTACCCACCACCACTTGTGAAAAGCATTCAGATTTTTGCCTCATATTTTTGTTCTGTTATATTCCTCATAAAATCTGTGGTTTTCTGGATTTTCACACATTTAAATTGCAGACTACAGCTGTGGTGGTGCAGTGGTTTAGCATTGCTGCCTCACAGTAAGAGTTTCTCTGGTTCGATTCTTGGATGGAGCACCTTCTGTGTGGAGTCTGCATGTCCTCCCTGTGGTTGATGTGAAATTTAAAGAGATCCAGGTGAGTGTGCCTTCTTTGAAGGTTGGGTGCCAGGCTGGCAACTCAACACTGTAAAAATTCACTGCCAATCATGAGTGAACCGGAGTTCTGCTGTGGTGACCCCTAACCGGCAAAAGCAGAAATACTTTATTCTTCAGAAAGTACATGGTAACACAAATCATTATAGTCTAGCAATTGTCTAAGTTTATAAGATCAATATTTGAAATTTGTCCCTATTTTCGGGGCTGTATTCCCCCAATTATTGGCTTTGTGCAGGTTTTTTTGTGCTAAGAGGTTGAGAGCTATGGTGAGAACTGAATTCACTAAATGATAGCCATTTAAGTTTCAGTCTTTCAAGAAACAGCTGATTTGGCATTGGGATGTGTTACTCTGACTGTAATGCACAGGGTCCTGGGTTCAAGACTTAGCAGTGAAATGCATCATGGTAGAACAACATTTTATTCTAGCAACTTTCCCAGGTTATATAAGCAAAGTGTGAAATGTGTCCCTGGTTTTTGGGCCCCCATAAATGTTGGCTTTTTCCAGATTTCTTGTGGTCATGTGCTGCAAAGTTGAGATATACAGTTGAGTATCGAGTGGATTTTACAAGGAGCTAAGAGATTCAGGGGAAGAGAAGTTTAGTGCTGCTTATGCTGAGTATACTTGCATTGTTAATAGCACAACAGGTTGTGTACTTGCTTTTGATGCAGAAGGCTGTGGTTTCTGCTCCCACAGTATGTAGATGCATTGCTGATACTGTAGTGTGTTGTACATCTAAAGGGGGTGGATGCTACAGTCCTGAGAATGTCCTCTTTGGCGTAGATACCTAGTAACTATCAACCTGTTATCAGTTTCCCATCCATTCCCTATTGCAATATTACTAACTTATCATTTTTTTAATGCAACATGGGCAAATTATTCTTCAAGGGCAACAGGCACTTTATTTGTAGATGAATCAATGAAATATAAAGTCATTTGCTAGTAGCAACCTCTTCATTAGTTATAGATCTCTTTAATGTGTAATTATTTAGATGACTTTTACTTCTGCAGAGATTGTGTATATTTACTGATACTTGTGGATTGTAGAAGTTTGAGTAGACTTTTATGATTTAAATGTTTTTGGCAGTTTTTTCATTACTGGTGTATGCATTTTTGTTTCATTGTTTACTGGAAAGTGTTCAAAACAATACATTTAAAACACCCTCTAACAACTGTACTGTATTATACAAGGAATGTATGTTTCATGTGCAAGGGGCCTATGATTTGAAAACAGCCCAAAGATAATCTTTATCTGCCACTGGACATATGTATTTTCTTTGAATGTGGGTTTTAATGCTGTTTCAATGAATGTGAGTTTCAAGGCCAGAGAAGTTTTAATGCTACGTCGATTTTTATTGTGAGACTGCATTGCTTTGTTTAACAGATGTCTATCAGTGTTTGTGTTGTAAATGTAAAATAAAACTTTTAAATGAAACCCAAATAATCTTAGGAGTAAGGCAGTATGCACATAACAGTGTTTATGGTAAATGGGGTGAAACAGCCAAGCAATGGGACATTGGAATGGCTGCAGGGGGGAGGCCCCATTTGACCATGATTTTGTGAGGGGGGAAGGGTGGCAAACTCAAAGACAGCCCCAGCTGAACTATACCTCTCAATTGTCCAGATTTTCCCAGAATGAATAGATTTTTGCTTCTTATTTTTGGTTTGTTCCTCATAAAATTTGTGGTTTTCTGGCAAATCATTTAGGAATGAAGTCACTAAATAATGACATACATTGAGTTTCAGACTTCATACCCTTCAGAAGAATGCATGCTAAAGTAAGACCTGTTATTCTATCAACTGTCTAAGTTTACACAACAGCAATTTTTAGCACTGTCTGTATGTTCCCACAATATATTTGGCCTTGTCCAGATTTCCTGAGTTAAGAGATTGAGAGGTACGTGCAAATAAATTGCTTTATAGAATTAGGTAGAGCCAAACCTCTCAACTTTCCCCAACTTTGGCTCAAAATGTTGCTCTCCCCTCTGCAAAATGGCAATTTTGGAAGAAAATATGGAGGGTTTACAATTAGGAAATAACTGTAATGATTAGTGTTATAGATTACTTTTATTTCAGAAATGCATGCAGATTCTCTTATTTTGTCAGCTGCTCAACTTAACAGTACTAATATTAAACAGTGTCCCTTCTTTGACAGGTTCCCAGCTGTATTGTGTGGCTATTTTATAATTTTGTATCACATTTCTGGCCAGTTTTTCATAAAATTGTGGTTTTCTGGCAAATTAGTGGCAAATAATTAAAGATTGACGTTAGAAAAATAATGACAGTTTCAGATCTAATACCCTTCAGAAAACTCATACTAATGCAAGACCTACTATTCTATTATCTTTTTAAGAGCAATATTTAAAAATTTTCATTCATTATTTTTGGGTCTTTGTCCCACTTCTATGTATGACTTTGTCCAGACTTCTTGCAATGAGATTGAGGGGTATGACAGATGTGTCAGGACCATCACCGTCAGCCAAAGACATTTCAAATTGTGACATGCTCATTGCAACCCACTCCCCCATGTAGTGACTCTGGATGTGTCCAAGCAAGACAAGGAGTAGTTATGCAGTGTAAGTGTGCAGAGTATCCCCCCATCCAAGGTAGACACAAGTACTACAGTAGCTTTTCATCTGTTCTTGATTTTGCAGAATGTTTTGGTTTTCTGTCATATTTTTGTACTGTTGATTTATGCTTCTTATTCAGACAATGCATGTTGTTGCACTGCCTGTTGATCTGTGTTTAAGTAGCAATGCTTTAATGACCATCAGGTAAGTTTGTCTGAGATAGTAAGATGCAAGTAAGCTTTAATAAGCATACTGTTAAAGAATTACCAACATTGAAAGCCTTTTTGTTATTTCCATGCAGGGAATATTTACATAACTAGATGGCATATACATCTTAGGTATTGAAATGCATATGACAGTATTTGTAATAAAGGACAGGATTATAGTATTTTCAGAAGCTCACTACATTTGTTGGAGACTTGCAGTAATCATTGCAGGCTTTACCAGTAAACTAAACAGAAT
The DNA here is from genome assembly GCF_019279795.1 of Protopterus annectens. Classification (NCBI taxonomy): domain Eukaryota; kingdom Metazoa; phylum Chordata; order Ceratodontiformes; family Protopteridae; genus Protopterus; species Protopterus annectens. The sequence goes on from NC_056735.1 coordinate 1,968,995,203, forward strand.
GCCAATCTAGCATGTGTGGACCATAACCTGTGCAGTAGTCCTTTAAGCAATTTATCTTGAACTTATTTCTTGTTTGCTGTTCATTTTTTACTTTGGTCATGTTTTCCCCATAAAACAAGTAGATAGCTGTTGTCAGGCAGCAGGTATTTTTTGGATAAGAAACATTTTTACAAGTGAGGGTATCACAGAGATTGCTACTTTCAGCATGCTACTTGGTACTTTTATAAAGCTGAATATAAATTATAATTAGAACTGCAGTGCAAGGAGAAGTGGTTTGAGTTGAGTGCTGCTTGTTTTTTATACTTGATTTTGACTGGCATTCCAGTAATGTATTTTAAAAATTAATTTATTTTTTTCATACCTCACAACCTTTTTGTTTCCATCTGGATATTAAGTAAGCCATCATGTAGCCAATGCATTGAAATATTTTTTCTGCTACACTTCATTTTGTCTTGATTGGACTCTCATAATGATGGTTTGGCACCCAGGGCAGCGCATTTAATTAAAGTCCCAGTTTTTGTGGTTTTGGACATAGCTCTGCTCCTTTCTAGTTGGCCACACCCCTTCCCATTGGCCCCACCTATTCAGCTGTCTCCTGCAGCCCACCTTTGATTTGAAGTCACCAACCGCCACTGCCCTCAGCACTTAGAAAAAAGAGTAGGGCTTGACTTGTTTATATTCATCTTAAAACATGATACCCCTTCCATTTCATTTCCATTTCTACAACATTTACAACATTTACAGTATTTACAATATTTCCCTCCTCATTTTCACAACTTTTGACATGTTTCTTTCTATCCCTATCCTTTTCTCTACAACCATCTGTTTAGTTCAGCCAACACATCTTCATCCTTCCTATTTTATTACACAGTAATTCATCATATCTTCTAACCGGTTTACTATAATAATGTCGATGATCATTTCTATATTGAGCTAATATGTCGATTTGTTTTCTCAAAATTTTACATTTATGAGGATGTAAGTGTTGAAAATAACTCAGTAATGTTGATTCGGCATCATTCCACATACCGTTTCCCCTGCACCTGTCAGAAAAGGAACTACAGTTTTTGTTGTCAGCAATACAAACATACTGCACAACACTAAACTTTATGTTTTTGCAGTGGGGCAAGTCCACCTGCACCCTCACACCCCCTGAAAATTATATATTCCAACTCCAAGATCACACTACAGTGGGGAAAAAGATAAAGTTCCTGATATGACTGTACTGCAGTCTCTACTAAAAACATCAACCACATATGTGTGAATGCATACTTCATTCGCTGACGAGGAACTTGCACACTTGAATGTTCAACAACATGGCATTCAGCCAACCTGAATTCGACTTCCCATCATCGGCAAACCTTCACTCAAAATTTTCATGGTAAACCCTACTAACTCTTACTGTCACTTTCAATATCATATCCCATCTATCAACTTCATATTTTTATTGTATTTTTCATACAATTATTAAATATATGTTTATATTTCAAAAACCTTCCTACTTCTACTCATTTGAATTTTTTCCAAAAGTCTTCATTGTTTTTACAGTCCAAAAAATAATGCTTTTTCATTTCTTCTTGATTACACTCTATATTTTTTCTGTACACCATTGCTTTATACTTCATAATACACCTTAAAGGCAACTTATTTAATCATAATCAACACAAAAAATCTGCAGCATTATAAAAATCTTCAAAATTTTCCCTCCTATTTTAGTGCTTTTTTAATCTCATAATTATATTTTCATTGGTATATTAAATAATATTTCTCTGTTATCATGTTATACCATACCTTTCTATCTTCTTCAAATGCATTAGTCTTTCTTTTTCCATAACTTCATCTTATAATCATATCCTTTTCATTCCATCACCTCCTTATTTTTACTTCATTTTCTTCCCCTTTTCATTTTTTCAATTTCTCTATATTTTGCATACAATATTTCTTTGTCAAGCTACCTTCCTTCTCCTTCATATTTTTAATCCCCCCAAAAAGGTACACAGTTGCCAAACATACAACTGAATTTTTTTAATTTAAACCTTCCTTTTTCTTATTATATACATTTTCTCATCTTACTGGATTGAGTCTTGATCCCCAAATAAACTAAAAAACTCTAAACCTTATTTTTCCAGGAGACATATATACATCCCCAAATATCCCAACTTTACTAGTATATTCATATATATACCTTATTTCTAAATGTTTAATAGAAACTTCTTTATGTCATCGAGAATTTTTCCCCATTGTTCTATTATTTTATGTTTTCGCCATACCTGATTCCTAATATATTTATTTAGTTTCTAGTAAAATGTATTCCATTATTTTTTTTATTTCACCAAACCCTTCATTTTTGACCCATTTAACCTTAGTCTAACTTTATTCCATCCTTGTCAGTTTCCCCTTAGGCATACTGTATTTTCTCTACAATGACAAAATAATCTGCATATGGAAGATGTACAGGTATTATCAAGTATTACACATTTTCTCATTTCCCATTCTGCTTCTTTCATTTTATCAGTACATCTTTGTATTATTGCATTCATTGCTTTTTCAAATCCACATAAAACAGAGTACCTCATTAAACCTTTTTAAGCACAACCTGGATAACTGGATGTGGAACAGAAAATGCACCCCTGGGAGTCCACCTGGTGCTAACTTGTTGGAACATGGGCTAAAGTCTTGGCTAGGCTTGTAAGGGCCTCAGAGCCAATAGCCTAATAACCTCCTATGACCCTAAATAAACACATACTCACTGGGCACCCTTGTTTCACCTCTTTTCAAATTTTACTTTTTTTCTTAACCAGCCATTTACTATCCCCTTCACCTAATACATCTCGTAACACTTCTTTGAGGCTTTTATTTTTTTCTGAAACCCATAATCCTATAAAATATCTCAAATTTCCTCCTGACATACTAAATCAAATACTTTTGATGTCTCGTAACCAATTGTACATCTTTATTCTCCCTTAAAATATCATCTACTACTTATTTTATTATTGCTATAATTTCCTTCACTTGCTTTCCCTTTACTCCATACACCACTTTCCCCTATCACTTCTTGGAAATTTTTATTATTTCATAAAGATATTATAATCAATATTACCCAGTGTTATTGGCCTCCAATTCTTAAATTTGTTTGTCATTTTTCTTGCATATAGATTTAGTCACACCAGCATGTACCTTTTCATATTCTATCCCTTCTACCCCTTCTTCCAACCATTTACTCAGTATTTCCACAAGCATGTCCTTTCTGTTAAAGTCATTCCTTTATAATATCCATAACTTAACCCATCCAAGCTTGATGCTGCTTCTTCCTTCACTTCTGTTATAACATCTAATTCTTTCACTTCAGTTATTACTTTTAACTTATGTTCCATCCAAAACTATTCTTTACTTTTCAACTTCCACATTGTTTCTAAACATTTTTTACTATCTCCATAATTTTTCTCATTTACATTTTACTACCTAATTCTCATCTACCATTCTTCCTTTCTTTTTGCCTCATTTCCTAAAAAGGTTGTTGTTTGCCTTTAAAAACTATTTTGCATATGCAACATTGTTTTATTTTTTCTTTATTTGTTTCTTTTAATTTATTAATTCATTCTTCCATTCCTTTCTCAAAAAATGCAGCATGTTTTCATATTTTACTTTATTTCTTTTTCACCATTTTCTCTACTTCCAAAAAAAGTATATTTCTCTTTAAACACTACAAATCACTGTGTCCAGATTTCATAAAATACTCCAGTGCCATGTGTCTTTCCATAGTCTACCACTTTTTGCCTTCATTTCTTTCTTTTTTAGCTACATCCCGTTAACCATTTTATTCCTTTTCCATCTTTTATCATTTCTTCATTATTACCTAACACAACCCATATGGTCCTAATGATCTGAAAAAAATATATACCTTTTCTACCCCCACCTTCCACTTCCTTCATGTCACGTGAATATGTAACATAATTTATCTCTGTTTTTAAAATTTCCCTTTTGTACATCCAATCTCTATTTTTCCACATTGCATCACTTCTTTTATGACCCTTACAACTCATGTTATTTTCCTTTTACAGTTAATGTCCCTGAGCATTATTACTGACATGTTTACTATTTTATATATATATATATTTTTTTTTTTTTTAATTCTTCAATTTTTTTCTTTCTGACATGTTTGCATAAGCATATGTTATAATGAGGGTGGTATTCATAGTCCACGTAGTCCCATGTTCGTAGTGGTGATCTATAAAGAGTGGCACTACTTGAATATGCATATCCCAGATTTTCAGCATGAATACCTACATGCAAAGAAGTTGTAAACACACATCCCTATTGCAAACACATAGCATGCTTAACAAATAAGTGATTGGGGACAGCTACTATGCTGTTAAGGTGCTTTACATGTACGTGTATAAGTATTATTCACAGACATGAATTTATAGTGAGCTGATTTGCATAACAAGTGTGTAAATAGCCCTGAACTTACACCAGTAAGCAGCAGTTTTCTAGAAGAATATGGAGATGCAAGGGGAGATCAGTTGGTGTTTGTGCATGCCTGGACATTTTACTGAAGTATAGCTTGGGTAAGTGCTTCATTTTGGTGCTTGTGCATACCATGACATTTTATTGCATGGGTCACTTAGGTGAATATTTCATTTTGGTGCTTGTGCACATGTGGGCATTTTACTGAAGGGGTTGCCTGGGTGGATCTTTTAATTTGGTGCTTGGGCATATCAGGATATAATCCTGAAGGGGTCATTTGGGGAAATGTTTCATTTTGGTGCTAGTGCACATGTGGGCATTTTACTGAAGGGGTTGCCTGGGTGGATCTTTTAATTTGGTGCTTGGGCATATCTGGATATGTTCCTGAAGGGGTCATTTGGGGAAATGTTTCATTTTGGTGCTAGTGCATACCTGGACATACTCCTTAATTGATCACTTGAGTGAATGTTTTATCTTGGTGCTTTATGTTTACTAGGAAATGTTACTGAAGGGGTGGCTTGGGTGAATGTTTCATTTTGGTGCTTGCAGATTGCTTGACATTTACTAAATGGGGTCATTTGGGTCAACGTGTCACTTTGGTGCTTGTGCACACACGAACATTTTACTGAAGTCGTCGCTTGGCGAATATTTCATTTTGGTGCTTGTGCATACTAAGAGATGATACTGAAGAGGTTGCTTAGGGAAATGTTTCATTTTTGTGCTTGTGTATACTAGGAAATGTTATTGAAGGGGAAATGTTTCATTTTGGTGCTTGTGCATATGTGGACATACTCCTGAAGGATTTACTTGTAGAAATAATTCATTTGTGTATCAGGGAAGTGCTTAAGCATACATGGTCAAACTGTTAAAGTGTTCCCTGGAAAAAATAATTTATTGTGTCATTTTAGTGCTTGTCCTTACTTAAGACAAACTAATGAAGAGATTGCTGGAGAAATAATTCAGTTGTATGTCAGGATGTGCTTCTGCATACTTGGACCATACCTTTCAACATTTTTGAGCAAGAAATCTGGACAAAGCCGCAAATAATTGGGGGAAAGACTCCAAAGTAGTGGCACTTTTTAACTATTGCTCCTACAAGCTTAGAAGGTTGATAGACTAACAAGTTCTTCATTAGCATACATTTTCTGAAGGATATTAAGTCTAAAACTCAAATGTCTGCCATTATTTTCTGACTTTAGTCCTCTATGATTTGCCAGAAAAACACAATTTTATGAGAAACAGTTCAAAAATATGAGGCAAAAATCTGGCCAGTTGAGAATTATGACTAGGACAAACTACTGAAGGGATGGCTGGGGCAAGATCATGGTTTGCAACTCCAATATTAAAGGCAAAGCTTTGCTTTTAACAATGGATGTGTGTATCACAAGGTTGTTGAACTGTGAATTGCAAAACCACCTCATTAGCATATTATGCTTTACAGAAGTTCTCATTTGCAGCTCATTATTTTTAAGGCCTTTCACATTAGTGAAAATAGCCTCTATGAATCTCACCTTGGCCATGCTCATTTGTAAGCATCAGGAATACCCCTATCACATTTGTGCAAGCAACTATGAAGACTCCCCAAGTCACATATCATCACCCTTCCTGGTATCACAATTGTTACACCTAATATTTCTACTTCATCTTCTTCTTTTATCTGCTGCCTGCTGTGGTTTGGTTTGGTTCATCCTCTTTTGTGTTTGCTTTATTCTTGTTCAGTTGTTGGTTGACCCAATTATCTATACCACATTCTTGTTTTTCTGTACTTCTCAAATCGTATTGACCATATCATTTTTTTTCCAATACAGCCTTTTTTCTCTTCTTTATTGTTTAACACATCTTGTATCCAGCAGACATAATGCACCATCTTTTTTTGCTGTATTGAACAACTATTAAACCTCTCACTTCATTCCTTATATTGTTCACATTTAGTTCCAAAATACCTAAATTATTTCTTTCCCTTTTTTGGATCTTTTACCCGGCTGTTCTTATTTTTCTTGTTTTTCCTTACAACTCTCCCTCCAATAGGTTTAACTTCTTTTTGGTCTTGTACTTCCCCTTTTTTTCTGAGTCACTATCTTCCTCTTCTTCACTTGTTAACCCATCCTACTTATTTTCTGTTTGTATTTAAATCTCTTCTACCATTAGTCCTCCCCTTGCACTTTGTCTTCACCTTGAGTTATATTTCTTTCACATTTTTCCTCACATACATCAGTCATTTTACTTCCTTCCTGAATATTGATTTCTACATATTGTCTGTCCTCCCTCTCAGTAACTGTTCTTTTTCCAGCATGAGACATCCAAACCAGACTAATTACATTTCTTACAAAATTGTCTACAGTTTCTAGTAGAATATCCTTCCTCCCCACATTGCCTATCTTTCTTTGTGTATTCCTGAAGAAAATATGTTTCATCCCCAAAATAAAAGCAAACCTTTGGTTGTCCAAATACATAACAGTTGTTCTTTTTGCATTTAATATTACATTATTCAAAATATGCTGTAATATTCCATCATGTTTATAGTGTAACTCACACCTTCCACCCCTTGATCACACATTTCTGTTAAAATACATTTTATTTATGTCCTGCACTTTGTTACATATTGTGACAAAAAAGTTTTAAGTTCAATGTCCTCCATTTCCTGGGAATATCTTATATTTATTTGTATTGTACTACTTATAACAAGTGGCATGCACTCTCCCAGGGACAGCAGCTGATAGCGTCCTCCCTTTTTTCCACTCCTAGTCTTGCTCATTTTCAGCCAGTAGGTGGCAGTAAGACATCACTCCTGTAGGCTATTTCCCAATGCTAACAAGGCTCACTCGCCAAGGAGACTAAATCACAGTCTCCCAGCTTAAGGTGTAACTTATAAAATATAGCATACTGCTGTTTTAATAACAAAACATCCCTGATAACTAGTATCACAGCACTCACTCATCTTTCAACAGATTCAAAATAAAGCCACACCAATACTTTTTTTCATAGCAGCTGTCGGACTGGCTCTGCCTGCTCTGTTCACCCTTTGGGATCACTCCACTCCCCTACCCTACCCCTCTTCTCACCCAGCCCTGCACTTCCCACATTTATACTTAGCAGTGACTTTACCCCTTTCAATCAGATTTCACCCATATACACAATTCTCTTCAAAATGTACCCACCCTTCACTACCTTCCTCCCCTCTAACAGGACCTCCCAAACACCAAGAACTTTCCTAAACCCATTCTACAATTATGGCACTCGCTGCATATTTCACTCTCCCCAATCTGTTTCTAACTCTTGCTCTCAGTCTCCTAATTCTTATTACCTCCTCCAAATCTATAACTCAACCCACAGCAATTACATCTACAACTTCTCCCCTAAGCAGTGACAAACCTTTAAACAGTTTCCATAATATATCATCCAGCCTACTTGAATACCATTTCCTTCATTTTTTAAACTAAAATCTTGCCCCATACCACCATAAATAAAAATACCTGCCACTATCTAACAACTTATAACAAGAAAAACACATTCTTCCAAAACACTCCCTTTGCATCCAAAACAGAATATCCTTATGTGGATATCCAACCCAACCCTGGACCCTCAGGCATAACTACATTCAACCAACCCCTCCCCCAAAGACCTCCTTTTAGCAACCATAAACATTCATAGTATCTCTAACAAAAATTACAGAATTCCATGCTTGGCTAAAACAAAACACCCCTGACATTCTAGCAGTCACCTAAACCTGGCTAAAACCCCAAATGCAAGATATTGAAATAACACCCCCAGGTTATAACATACTAAGGAATGAAAGAACCAACAAAAAAGGAGATGGGGTATCCCTAATCTATACTGACTCTCTCACAATACTAATCTTCCAGAAAACATTTCAATCCTTTTCAAATGCTGAAATCCTAATAGAAACCCAAAAAATGAAATAAGTCTAAACAGCTCTGCATAGTTAGTCTATATATCCCACCAGGACAAAACATCCAAACCCTTGAGATCATCATTGCCTGGATGTCAGAAAATATCTGCAATAAAAATATTATTATGGGAGATGTAAACATCAGTTGGCAAGACTTAATAACTGACTCACCAACAAACAGCATAAACCTCTACAAGTTCACCCAACTCATCACCAGTCCTATCAGAATGCTCAACAGCAGTACACCAGGAGCCACCCCTGACTGGATTTTAGTTGCAGATCCACTTAAATACTGAAATCCTAAGACCCTAGCCAATATACTCAGGACCCACCTGCCCATTTTTACTTCTAGATTCACTCCACAAATATCCAAATCTCACAATTAGAAAGCCACTAAAAATCTAAAACATTCTGATCAGCAAAAATGTATCAACATTCTAAAACTCTCAGACTGGCACCCCCTAAAAATACTCCCATTGGCTGATGCCATATACTATTTTAACAAGATATTTTTAGACACTGTCAGCAACCTAGCCCCTCCTTGCAGAAAAAGAGTAAAATCTAACCACCTTCCCTGGCTAACAAAGGCCACTAAACAACTCTTACAAAACAGGGGCAAGGCCTAGAAAGAATGGCATAAAAACAAAAATGAATGTAACCTACCTGGATATAAACAGTTACGAAACAAAGCTAAAAAGCTAGTATGTTCTGACAAAAAAAAGAAAACTATTTCTCCAACCAACTGACTAACCATAGAAACAACCCAAAACATTTATGGAAAAGTGGTACTGCGGTAGCTTTGTTGCCTCACAGTAAGACGCTGTCCGGTTCGATTATCAGCTAGAGTGTCTTCTGCGTCGAGACATGAGTGAATGGGCATACCTTCATTGAAGGTTGTGTGTCAGGGCTGGTAACTTGGCACATAAAAATCAACTACCAATCATTAGCAGACCGGAGTTCTGCTGTGGTGACCCCTAACCAGGAAAAGCCGAAAGACACAACAACAATCACTACTCTCCTTACACCTGGCAACAAACAAAACCCATCACCATGCGTAGACAAAACACCCTTGCAAATAGCCACTATGCTCAATTCACATTTTATAAATTGCATACAAAAATTAATAACAGACTCCACTTCCTACACCCTCTCCTTAGCAAATTCCTTTTCCCCTCTACCTTTACCTCACAAAAACAGTCCTCATTTATAAAGATCCTCTCCCCCATAGACAAAATTTCTCCCCTTCACCAAAGTAATACCACACCATCTACCCCTTCTCACTACAAACATCAGAATTTCACAGACTTCTCAGAAAATTAAAACCATGCTCTCTCCTCTGATGATCTACCACCAGAATACTTAAAACCAGCTGCTGAGGCCATAGCACATCCTGTTAGCATACTGATCAACCACTCAGTTACAGAATCCTATGTCCACAACCTCTGGAAAAAATCATTCAGCACCCCACTTCACAAAGGAGTTAACTCCAATGAACCCTCTACTATCATCCAATCATTATCCTCTCCCCACAATCCAAACTCCTTGAAAAGTGCATTCATAAACAACAACTTCACCATCTCACACACAAGAAACTACTCACCCCCACCCAACACAGCTTTCGCCCTTCACACAGTCCAAGCACTTCACTTATCTCCTTCATGGATACTGTTCAGAAATCCACCGACTCTGGTAATATTATTTCTGTAATGTTACTAGATCTGTCGAAGGCTTTCAATACAGTATCACACAAAAACCTTCTACAACACCTTGTTAATATTGGCTGCACCACCAACTCACCACTGGTTTAGTAGCTACCTGCCAAACAGGCAACAATGTGTAAAATGGCAAAATACTCTATCAGAATATCAAACCAACCATACTGGAGTACCACAAGGGTCCATACTTGGACCTTTACTCCTTAACATTTTTACCAAAAACCTTCACATTACTTCTCCTCTAAGCTCTATTATCCAATATGCAGATGATACTACCACAATCTTCTCCTCAGATAACCTATAACATCTTCAGCAAATAACACCAAGATACCTTCACCACAATTGAAGCCTGGTTAACTGAATCACAACTAGTCCTTAAAGCCAAAAAACAAAACTGCTACTCTTCCCAGCAAAACCCTTCTCATTCAACTTTCATATTTTCTCCCAGAACAACACAGAAATTGAAACTGTATCCCATACTAAACTATTAGGTGTTACCACTGGCAATAAACTTACTTTCAAACACCATATTTGTAATGTCATTAAAAAACCCACTCCAAATTAGGAGCCTATACAGACATAAACATTTCATGACAGAACCACCAAAAAAAGCTCTCGCCAACACTTGCTCCCCTCCCTATTATACTGTACCCCCATTCTCACTAGCCTACACTCATCTCTATGAAATTAGCTCCAGTCCTACTACCATAAAAATTGCCAAATTTGCCACAGACAGCACCTAACACTCACACTACTGCCTACCCTTAAGAGAATTAAACTAGCTGGAATGTCCACATGAAGTTAAATTCCTTCAACTGTCCACAACACATAAAATTGTCTATAACCCAAACAATTGCCCTGCTCTTAAGAACATTTTTATACACTGCAGCCCCACCAGAATCCTATGGTCTGAAAAGCAGCTTATTGCCACTGATAACAATCCGCTGTTGAAATTAAATTTGGCCAATATAACTGTGCCCCCTCTGGGGAATAATGAAGAGCTAGAGAGTGATGTCTCTTTTCTGGAACAACTGGAAGCTTTAGAAAAAGACTTGTATAAGTTGAAATGCCTTCAATGGCAAAGACTGCATTTTGAGGCATGTTTGCATCATAAAATTGTTCCTAGAGGCATGAGGGTGCTCTGCATGCCCACATATGAGGCATGAGGGTGCTCTGCCTGCCCACATATGGGGAACTGTATCCCACCTTGTTGGCTAAATGGCAGCAGCTTAATCTGGACACTAGTTTTGCTTACATGAAATTGTTGATAGATTTTTTCTTGCCTATGGAGAAAGAACTAGTGAGTTCAATTGAATCACAGCAGAGACAGATAGAATTCCGATGCAAGAAGGAATATCATCAGGTTAAGCTTAACGACCTGTATTGTGCTGTGACAGCTTATGACTCCAAATTGCAACATATTAAAATGAAAAAAAACTTTCAAGAGACTATAAGGATTTTGTGCAGGGCATATTTTCACATGGCCAAGGGATGGCCCTCCACAGAATCAGCTTTCTGTGACATCTAATCGGCAGGCTAATGAACATTCCACCTTAAATTCAGGTGTAAGAGGCAATGGAACTGATATAGGGACCAGGATGGAAGTGATGAAATCATCAAATGTCGACACAGCACCTAGGCAAGACTCTACTGTGGAGGTGATTAACCAGCAGCAGGCAATGCCACAAGAGACATCTAACACCACACAGATGGTGTTAAACAGTACTAATGTGCTGGGACCTCCACCAAAAACCATGAACTCCTCTTTTTACGTTTTACCTTTACCTGTGAAGAAGAAAGAGAACCTGAACAGAGGTCATTGATTGAATTGCAGTGCGATGAGGCGAAAAACATCTATGTGACTGCCAGTGACAATAGAGCCTGTAATGTATATAATATTTCTGATTATATTTTATCTGATGCTGAAAATTATGTTTTGAGCAAGAGACTTACATTCATTCCAAGTACAGGATCAAGTTTTAGTGACTGTGTGTTAGATTTGAGAATGTTTGCCAGAAATATTGAATTGAAATGTTTTTATGGTGCAGAATCTGTTTCTAGGGACTGTACTCTTAGGCAACCGAGTACATTCAACCCCCCTGTCAGTCAAGTGGTTGAAACTTTTATAACAACTTGTGAAGATGATATTTTTAAGTTTTTGAACACAAAAAACAAGCATGTTTTTCATAACATGAACTGGGTGCAACGTCAAGCACTAAGGACACTTATAGAGAATAAGAATATCATAATAAAACCTGCTGAAAAGGGAGGGGCAGTTGTAGTCATGAACAGTGAATTCTATCATAATAGTGTTCTTATGTTGTTAAGGGTCTCTGATACTTATCAACAGTTAACACCAGTTGATATTAATAGTATTATTGGTAAAGTTAAGCATGAGTTTTCCAACTTAAGGTTAAGCAACGTATTAATGAAGACACTTTCAAGTTTATATTGATTGAACATCCTGTTCTTCCATTGTTCAAAGCTTTACCAAAAATATATAAATATCCCAGGAACCCAACATTACGTCCAATTGTATCTGGAAGGGAGTGGGCTACTGAACATGCTTCTATATGGGTAGAGGCTCATCTAAGAAAGTGTTTGGTTTCTGTACCCAGAATGTTAAAGGACGCAGCTCATTTTTTGCAATCTTTACACAGTCACTTAGGTCCCAATGCTGACTGTATGGATTATTTGTTAGTAACCCTGGATATAAACAGTTTGTTCACAATAATTACAAAAGAATATGTCTTGATGGCCATTGAGGCCTTTCTGCAATAAGCACAAATCTTGAATCAAACTGATATTGACAGTGTATGTTTACTGTTGGACTGTGTGTTGAGCAACAATATTTTTACGTATCATAATTGCTTGTATCATCAAAGCATGGTGGTGGCTATGGGCACCCCCTGCACAAACTGATATGCTAACATAGTCTTGGCATTTTGGGATGATCAAGCAATATTCAAGGCAAACCATTTATGGAGGGGGGTACCTGAGTTATTATGTCTGTTTTGGAGATGATGTCTTCCTGCTTTGGACAGGGACACAGGAACAGCTTTATGAGTTTGTTACCTACCTGGAAAGCACCACTGATTTTTTTGAGGTTTAGTATTTCACTCTCAGACACAACTATAGATTTCTTAAATGTCCGAGTGATGAAAAACACAGAGTAATGGACTGTGTTATATAGGAAGGAATGCTGGAAAAATACTCTCCTAGCCTATGACAGTATGCACCCCACATATACATTTAACAATATTGCTCAGGGACAATTTTTTCGAACATTTAGGTTATGTACTAATGATGACACATGTTATCTGCGGTGGTGGTGCTGCGGTAGCATTGTTGCCTCACAGCAAGTTGTTGTCCCGTTCGATTCTCAGCTAGAGCGTCTTCTGTGGAGACATGCGTGAATGGGCGTAACTTCGTTGAAGGTTGTGCATCAGGACTGGCAACTTGGCACATAAAAATCAACTGCCAATCATTAGCGGACTGGAGTTCTGCTGTGGCGACCCCTAACTGGGAAAAGCTGAAAGACACAACAACTAATGATGAGACATATAGAGAGAAGTCTGCAGAATTGATGGTGAACTTAAAAGCAAGGGGATATAATCAGAACATAATACAGCGGGCATTTAATAAAAGTAAAGAAGAGAGGTTGAACAAAGCAAAACCCTGGTTTTCTGGAAAAGTACAGGTGTATGACAGGGAGAATGATATAAGCAGGCAGCCCCTTCGAGTTACTTTGAATTATAGTAAAAATGTGGGGGGCATATGTAACATTATTTGTCAAACCTGGAAAATCTAGTTAACTGATGATAGAGTGAAGGCATTAATAACTCAAGAACCCACATTTTGTTTTAAACGTAGTAAGAATTTAAAGGATTTGCTCTGTATAGACCAACAGGGGGCTAGGAAACCTGTCATGGAGCGACAAGGGACATTCCCCTGTAGACATTGCAAAGCTTGCCAGTATATTAGACATAACAATGCATTCATCCATCCACTGTCTGGAAAGAGCTATTCATTGAAAGAATATACTGATTGTTTGACCAGCAATATTATATACTTGACTGACTGTATGCAATGTTGTTAATTTTTATGTCAGTAAAACAAATTGTATATTGAAAGACAGGGTGTTTCAACATATGTCAGCTATATGTACAGCCAATTAACATAATGCCCTGTATCAGCATGTAAAGCAGTACCCTGGGCACGTATTTTCTTTTATGGTTTTGCAGGTTATTCATCCAACCAGGAGGAGGTGATTTGAGAAATATAACAGAATGTAGTGAAACTAGATGGATAATCAATCTGGGTGCTGATAGATCACCTGGCCTGAATGGTGTCATTCTTATCAAGCCTTTTTTAAAAAAAGGAGGGCTTTTTACTGAGTCTTTGATTGTTTTTTATGTATTTTAAAAGGTGTTCAAAACTTTTGAATGTTGTCTGAAGAAGGTTTTTTTTAAACCTGAAACTGCTAACCTACTGCATTTTATTAAACTATTGGGCTTTTATTAAACTACTGTTTTTTTATCAGCCTGGTGGTCCAGATCATCTGTTTTTGCTGTTGGAATTTGCTGTGAAGCTGGACCTTAAGTGCAAAGTCTGCAATTGTGTTTTTTGGTTATGCTTTGAAAATATACAGCTCATAACAGTCTGTGTACCAAACAAAAGAGCTGGACACTGCCTTTACTCGTACACTGTCACTGAACTATGAAACTCTCTTCCCTTCTAACCAGCATAAACACAAATGGTTGCTTCAACAAATTTAAACTCACCCTAAATACTATCTACCCCTGTATCTAAATAGATAAACTATCCTAATCTATTTTAGTTTTTCCTCTAGCTTAACTCAATTTTTACCCATCAAAACCAGTAGGAAACTTTTTTTGATCTACAAGTTATTTTAAACAACTCTGTTCTTACTATTAATCTCTCTAACCTTAATCTATCATTCAAACCTTCACCCCTTTAAAACTACCCCTCTATTGATTTTTCCCCTTTCTTAACTTTCAACCTATTCAATATTAACAAAAATAAGCGAATAAATAAGTAAATAAATAAGTAAATGTATCTTGTAAATTACTCTGTTTTTCTCCAATATTGTAAGTTCCCACAATTTATAATTTTTCTCTATATGTTACATTGTAGTGTATTGTGCAGTGAATTCTATTGTAAATTCTTGTAAAATACTTGTTTTTATTCTGTGCATGCATAATGTCTTGTGGAGCTTTTCTCCCTTGTCCTCCTCTGAAAATGGGTTCCTGACCCAGTAGGACTTTCCCAGTCAACAAATGTCAATAAATAACTAGAAAACACACCTCCACAAACCAAAGAATTTCAACCAAAAACAAAGAAGCCGATAACTGGAACCACTTGTGTACTTTATCGAGCGCTTTCATCTCCACAATGGAGACTTCTTCAGAATGAGTAAAGCCATCCCCCAACAAGCTTATACTCTAGAAGAAGAGTAGCAGCAAACCATGTGAATGAGAGGAATTAGCTTGATAAAATATTTTTGTTGCATGGAGTAAGGTAAAGAAGAACTTGTAGGATCTTTAATGCCTAAATATAGAGTCTTACCAAGCTGTCGGTTGGTCCCTAAGATCATAATGCTTGATTTTTGAGGATTAATGAAAATGTTGTTTTAAGTACTCCAATTCCAAATAAGGCAAAATCAGTTTGAAGAGCAGAAGTCAAGTCATTAATGGATTTATAGGTCTTTGTTAAGACAATATAATTGGCCTACATTATAGGTTCATAGGTAGGTACTAGGCTATCAGCCCTGAGGCCTATACAAGCCTAGCCAAAAAGGTACCCTGGCTTTTGCCACCCAAGAAAATTATTTTCCTGTGCCACTGTCAAGCAGAGCCACAGAGGTGATCCCTGAGGTGAATTTCCTATTTCCCATCCAACCATCAAGATTTTTCTTGAAGAGTGCTAATGAGGAGCTTTGTTTGATATAGATAGGTAGTTTATTCTAGAGTATGGGAAGTCTCTGGGACAGGAATCTATCCCTCCAGCATGTTCTGTTTATTGTGGTGACAAGGATTAGTCCCTAGAGAGCATGTAGCTTGGAGGGATTGGGATTTATTTAAGTGGAGCATGTCCAACAGCTCTGGGTTTGACATAGCTTTGTATGATAGGCAGAGATCACCTCAGAGTAGACGATATGTGATGGAGTAAATCTGGAGTTTTTTTAGATGGTCTGCATAGGGCATCTGTTTGAGGTCGATAATCCTCTTTGTGAGGTATTTCTGTGGCCTTTCCAGTTGTTGTAGATGTCTTGTGAGGTACAAACCAAAAGGGGCATTGTACTCTATAATGGGTCTAATGAGTGATTAGTAGAGGGGAACAATGACCTCTTTTTTTCTGGATGAGAAATCTTTTGTGATGAGGTGTGCCATGTAGAAGGATTTCCTGACTACTGTGGCGATGTGATTATCAAAGGAGAGACTACTGGACTACTGTCCACCTGTGTTCCAAGGTCTCTTATCACACCTTCAGTGTTAAGTATACTACCGCCTATGTTGTAGTTCATGGGTACAGAGTTTTTACCAAAGGGGATGACAATGCACTTTTTGGCATTGAGCTTGAGGCCATGGCTTTGACACCAGGCATCTGTCTCAGTGAGGCCCTTTTGTAGGATGTCCACATTGTTAGGAGTTTATGCAGTTAGTTTATGCAGTTAGTGCAGCAGAGAATCAAGGATAAACTTATATTGAAACTGAAAAAAAGTACTATGTCACATACAGAACCTTTCAGGACTCATTTAGTAAGTACATTTGTTTCAATTAGTTTATTGTTTCCTACGACAGCAATTGGAAAGGTAATTTTTGAATCATAAGACAACATCAGAAATTGTCATAACCTGCTAATTTATGTAAAGTTTTATAATTTATAATTTATATTTGATGAAGTATAATTTATATATAGTACACATAGTGTAAACAAATTGATGTTTTATAGCAAATTGACATCAGTGTTACTGCTGCAAACAAACTGACTGTACATTGTACATGTATTACCTTCTTGTAGTGCATGGAGGGTTGCGATTACATTCTGATATCCTGACAAAAGACAAACTAGTTAAGCACTTCTGATGTGCAAGACCCCAATCTTAACAAATGTTAGGCATCCCTGCTTCAGTTGTCAAGATCAAGCGTTAAACCTGCCAGTTCTAATCAGAAAATGACAGTGGCAGAATTAAGAAACAGTTTTGTTACTGCCTGTTGTCTGTGCCAGTACTCTATACCTGACTTTTTGTAATATAAGAGAATGTGTTACACTGTCTTTCTGACAATGCTCACTAAGTGATTTATGAACTGAAAGCTGGCAAAAGACTTAGAACATGGGTGCATATAAAGTTCCACGTACTACAAAGAATTATGATCGGGTCTCCAATCATAACCCTTAATTATGCGTTCTAAGCATGGATGCCAAGCTTCACCTCTTGAGCTTCGCTCTCAAGGGTAAATTCTTGTTATTCGTGTCTTGAACACATAATAAGCCAGTTATGATTAGCGACCAGATCATAATCCTGTATGTAGTGCATGGAATGTCATGATTATGCTCTAAAATCAGGAAAAAGAGAAATTTGGTAAGCACTTTCTGATATCTCCAGCACAACACCCAACCTTATTAAGGGTGCTTAACAAAAGCTTGCTAAACACACCTAAGCATTGATAAGACTGAGTCACACACAAGGGACTACCAGCAGATAGTGCTGGCCAGTAAAGAACAGTGACAGACGGTAAAAGAGCTTTAAAGTCCATTTGATACTTCCCTCTATTACATTTATAAATAAAAAGTTTGGCATAATAAAGGCATTTAACATATTTTAAAAGCCTCCTTTCTTCACAGTTATACTTCATTTCTGCCTGCAGTGTGTTAGAAAATGCTAGTTGTTTTATTGGTTTTCAAACCTGGTAAAATTTTACTTTTTTATTTTCTGTAACTTGTAGAAAATGGAGCAGATAAAGTCTCTAGCACTACAAAAAAATGATGATTAGATCATGCTGATCATAACCCTTAAACCTTAACCCTTAACCCTCATTCTGTGTTTTCTGCATGGATACTAAGACTCATCTCTCAAGCTTTACTCTTGAGGTGAATTTCTTGGCATCATGTCAAAAACACATATTAAGATAGCTTCAGTCAGAGACCTGAACATAATTCTGTACGTATTAAGTGTCCTTTATAATTCAAACTACAGATTATGAAACATCAGTTTGTTAATTGAGAAACTTCTATCTGATTAACTTTTACAACAGGTTTAAAGGAAATGTGCTCTAGGCATTTAAGTTGTCAGATAAATTGTTCCCATAAATAAACAAATGTGACAGGTTACAGATAAACTATTTTTCATTCAGTTTCAAAATACAAAGCTTATCAAATGTTAAGTGCCAGTGACATGATATGCATACTCATGCACAAACAAAGTGTGGATGTGTGTGTGTGTGTGTGTATGTGTGTGTGTGTGTGTGTGTGTGTGTGTGTGTGTGTGTGTGTGTGTGTGTGTGTGTATATGCCTGTGGTATTTAAGGGAACTGATGTGATAAACAGGCAAATATGTCACATCCCCAATCTGGGCCAGTAATCAAGGAGCCTGAATCCTCACCAGTGACACTGGATAGGGACATTCACTTAGAACAAAATGCAGCTCTCTGCATCAAGCACAATTTCCCTTAAGAGCACACAGGGAACACACTCATTCAGGTGTCTAGGTTTCCCCCTCTGTCCAGATCCCCAATAAGGCTCCTCACTGGCACAGCTGTAGGCTTGAATCCTCAGCCCAATGTCCAAGCCAAGTCCTTCAGCACCCTCTCTGTGACTCAATACTTCGTGCCCTTGCTCCAAGTAGCTGACACACTCAGACACTTTGGGATTTGATTTTCACACACACACACACACACACACACACACACACACACACACACACACACATACATACATACATACATGCACACCTGGAAAAGGCTGATACAGATTTATTAGCTATGCCCCCTTCTGCCCAGACTATAAGGTAGTTACACTGTTGCCAGACACCACAAAGCCAGCTACTCTAAGCCTCTTATGAGGGTACCCAATTATATTGAGTGAAATTAGTATTAATACAAAAGGTAGTGTTGGGCCAATGCAGTATGACTTTCAGGAGTGGCCAGAGCTGTCACCAAATATATATAAGTGCTCTCAGAAATTAAAATATTCTCTAAAAGACCAGCCACAATGAAACATTTAAATATATTTTATAATAAATAATAAAAGAGCATGAAAATACTAAATGTCTATTTATAATAAACACCAGAGTTTCAATCACAGTAAATATTAAAAATAACACAGGTGGACAGGTTCACACAGTTACAGAAAAACAATACTTAACTAATCTCACTATATTTTCAGGACTGTGACTGATCTAAAGAATCTTTATTCCCTTTTACTTACTAGAGCAAGGCAAGATGAAGCAGGTGAGGGGTCATTCCTTTTCAGGTTACAAAAACAGACTGCTCTGAGACTTTAGTCTCACCTAGTATTAAACATTATTTTTAGTGATGGATTACAGAATCACATCACATATATCTGATCATCTGATTCCTGGTTCCCATGCTCCCCCCTTGGATAGAAGTTGTCAAGATTTAGCACATATGTGTCAATAATACACACACAGAGCTTTGCTAAGATCTGATGGCACTCCTGGAAGTCATAAAACAATTTCAAAGCTTCACTATTGCAAAGTAGCAATTAGTTCACCCCAATGACAATGCAGGAAGCTTCCTAGTACAGACTTTAGCTGCATTGAGAACTATAAGATACAATCTTTATGGCCTAAGCCAGGTAATTTAATTTCAAACTATTTCCAAAGTTTGAGATTACCGTCTTCTCTTCCAGTATCCTCTGTTAAAATGTATACATTTAAACAGTTACAATAATACATGTATATTTCCATTTCTGTCCAGCAGAGCACACTGATGGTACATTTTTAACACAATCAGCTTTACAAATACATTTTTCAATATAAGCATCTGTACAAGCAGTCTGATATGCAAATGACATATAATTCTTTACAAAATTCCAGCTAGCTGTGCTGGCATATGTTACACATCCACTGCCCTACTTCCCCTGGCATAGCTGGCAATATCTGATATCATCACATTATAATCCCACCTGATTGCACCAATTAATATATAATGAGATATAATGAAAAGGAACCAAGGGCACAGCACTGCATGATATGATGTGATATAGATCCAGAAATATTGGTTTAATTCTCCATTGCTTCCACTTACTATGCAAAGGGCATTTGACCTTAAAGTATGCAGAAAATATGTACTGCTGACTATGGTAATAGCCAATGACTGCCATACCAGATAAGTTCCACACTGCACAACTGTATATCACATTTTGCCCACCTCAGTCCAAGTCCACTCCTTTCAGTGCTACCTTACCAACAGTAAATGAAACTGGACCAGAATTATTTTACACACACACACACACACACACACACACACACACACACACACACACACACAGTATTTCTTAGAAAGGAAGACACAATACCTGGGAATATACTTGGTGTGGGATATGATAGGTTTCTGTCATGGCTGGGTACCAAGCCAGGCCAAGCCAGAAGGCAACAAAGCCTTGCATGAGTCACCTGGCTGTATGGGTGGGGTCTGTGAGTTGCACAAACTATGTCAGAAAGCAGTGAACATTACTGAAGTGGGCATCCAGTTGCTGACATACTTCAGCAGCAACAATCTTGACAACTGATGCCAGGGGACCAGGCAAGACACCAGCAGTAAACTTTCAGAATAAGAAATTTTTGGACCCCTCCCTAAAAGCACATACAGAAGGTAGCAATGTCCTACCCTCCAGGCCATCTCTAGTAGGGGGTCATAACTCTTCTGCTAAGATGTAGACCTGGATACCACTAGCAGCCCAGCACCAGAGGCACTGGCTGGCAAAGCTACACATGGGGAAGGATGGCATAAGGGAAAAGTGATTACAAGTCAAAAACCTTTATATTGTGAAATGGCACAGATGCCATATGCATGACTGCTGAAAGAGGTGCTTTCAGGTGTCACCTCTTTGCTCCTAACTATACATGTACAACAGTTAAGATTGTAGAAGACAACAGCAGTAAACAAATACTTACAGTGCATTTCAGACACTCTCTCTCTCTCTCACATGCTGTCCATCTCTGTCCCGAACCTGTGCTTCCCAATGCCAAAGCAGGTAAGTGTACTGTTCTTAAAATCATTGCCTATGCCAGCACTGCTCAGCAAAATGCACTGCTCAGCAAAATGGGAAAATGCTAGTTTCATTAATCACCATTACAGCAAGTTCATGCCAAACAAACTCCTTTTGAAGCAGTCATGACACTCACATTGTTACCCTTTGAGCTGACCTAATATCCAGCCATGACATAACCCCTATCTTATCCCTAAGGTTTCTATGCAAGATGAACGGGAACATCTTAATGTTTCTGGCAAACTGCATTAGAGGTCTTCATTCCACAGTAGTTGTAGATGTAGATTTATTGGAGATTACTAGGCTAACAGCTCGAGAGCCCTCACAAACCTAGTTTTGACAATTTTTACAGACTGTCTCTGTTCATATGGAACATGGGTGCAACCCCAGGAGTAATTGTCCCCAACTTCCAGTCATCAGCAAATGTGGTCAGCCAAAGGCCATCTACATTTACCTTGACATATGAGAAATATATCCCAAACAGGACAGGGCCCAGCACTGATCCATCTGGTAGCTCACTGGTGACTGGCCTCTTGCTGGATGTGGATTCCACCACTCTAACATGTGTCCTAGCTGTGAGCCATTTGGATAGCCATCTGGTGACATAAAGGTTTATGCCCAGTTTTGTGAGTGTATCTATAATACCCAAGCGGCATATTGTGTCAAATGCCTTGGCCAGGTCAAAGTAGGAGGTATGTACTGTCTTACCCTAATCCATGTCCTTGGTGACCTTCTCAAAGAAGTGTACCAGATTGAGCAGGCAGGACCTGCCCTTGCCAAAGCGAAACTGGGTTGGGTCTAGAGTCTGGAGATTTCCTATGTCATTGTTAATCAGGTCCATGATTATCCTTTCCAAAGACTTGCATATGAGGCTAGTCAGACTTATGGGCTGGTGGTTTCCTATGTCCGTTGATGGTCCCCCGTTGTGCGGAGGATGACTGTTGCTGTTACCACTGTACTGGAACATAGTCTATCTGCAGACTGTGTTTAAGTAGAGATCTGAGTGGGTCTGCTAGGTCATGTTTCAAGCTATTTAATAGGCACACTGGGATTCTGTTAGGACCCAATAATGCTGTGTTTCTAGCTTTAGAGAGTGCAGTGATGACCTGTTCTTTTGTAAAAACAGGCAAAGGAATGGTAGGGAGTATTCAATGGGGAGTGACTGCAAGTGATGGGGGTAAAATTTGAGCTGAATTTATCAGCCAGCAGGTTTGTTATTGCTTCTGGCTGAGCATGGGTAGTGCAATCTACAGCTAAATAAGCACTTTATTGAGTGTTTCCCTTAAGATTTTGGACATAACTAAAAATACTTTGTGGTTATCCTTTGTTTCTGAGGCTATTTTAGTCTTGTATTTATCCTTTGAAGACTTGACTAGTTCCTTAATTTACCTGTTGAGACAAATGAGGGATTTTGTTCTCTGTTGTACACCTTCCCACTTACTTCTCAACAGAAATGTCTTCCTTCTTTTGTATAGTCTATTTATGCCAGGGGTCCACCAGGGTGACTTGTTGGGTTTACTTCGGTCAGGTAATGTCATTTCTATGCAGTTGTTTAAGTGATTGTATAAGGCATTTGTGTATTCTTCTGCATAGGTCTCCATGATTTGGGGGTTAGGGGGAGCTTTCCAATTACCTGTGCTATCACTTAATAAAAGATAATTTGCCTTAGAAAAATTCTTTAGAGTTTTAGGGTTTGATGATGGTTTTACAGTTCCATTTATTTTAAAGAAGACCAATTTATGGTCTGATCTTACAATTGAGGACTTTACATAATGTGTTGGGCTGAATGGTAAGCGATTTTAGTAACTTCAGGTATGTGGAGGGATTTTCATGGTTCATGGTTGGAGACCTGTAGCTAGCAAAGATTTGGTGGGGGATTTTGCCTATGGTCAACTGGACATGGAGTCGTTCAAAGAATTATCCTGCTTGACCAATCTAGAGGTGAGAATGTTTTTTTATGTAAATGGAAACAACTCCTCCTTTCATTTTTTTCCCTTTTCAAAGGGTGGCCTGAATGTGCGATAGGCATTGTAGCTATAACCATTCACTCAGGCCTGACTAAGGGATAAAATGGCTAGCCCCATGCAAATATATTCATATTTGTGAATCGTGTTGTTCATTGCAGCACTGTACCAAGTGGCTAATACATGATTATAGCACTAATACATGTTCATAGTGCTGTGACATGAAATTACAGGTATACACTTGCTATGTGCATGAGAATACTGGCCATATGCTTCACTGTTCCTGTATTGTGCATGGTCAGCATTTCCTTTCTTGGCTAAATCATTGTAAAGCGGCAGTGATTCATAAATAGTACTAAATAGCTATCATCACAATATGTACATAACTGTGAAAAGCCTCATCTTAAAAAGTAATATATGAATCATATAGGACAATGAAATATTATCCAGAAAGACAACATTAAAACTGCATTTACATTTGTATTTTTCCTAAATGCCTGCAAAAATCACAATGCTCAGACTGGCATTTTTAGTTATTCCTGAGGAAATTCAAATTTTTTCCTGTTAATAACCTTTGATCAGCCATCTTACTGAAGCACTGAGACAGACAGTTTTCAAACTTATATTTTAGCATTTTAGCATCTTTTTCAACCACCATTACTACACAGTTCTACACTTGTCATCTCAAAGTCAAATTGAAGTTCTTTTTTTTGTTATTGTTTCTTTTTTTTTTACTCTTACTGTATGTTACTACCCCATCCCATAATACCATCTTGTCTCTTACTATGATGACTAACGTATATATCCACAGCTATGCCCCATTCACTAACTTAGAACCTGATCACCTAAACACTGCTAAATCCCAGTCTTCTTATGTGGAAAAAACTTATTCTGGTATCTTCTAATTTAATATTAACTCACAGGTATTCATCCAGTATGAAACTGCACATTCAATGCTCCACCCAGGAAACAAATATTTCAAACAGAGAATGAGATAATGAGATCTGGCAGTAACCAGTTTCCAAATGTAGCAAGATGAATAATATAAATATTTCTATTATGTCTTATAAATGAGTCTCGTTCATAGAATAATTCAATGCTCTCAATAAAAGTGCCTACTTTTTCTCTAAATTTTAACATTTTAACATTCAGTGTATACATTTAAATTGTGGATATTTTACTAGCAAGTAATTAAAAGAGAAGTAGCTAATTTAATTCCGTAGACTATAAATAACTTACTGATCCCAAGTGTCTCAACCTTGACATCTTTCATACGCATATAATCAACACTGTTACTCCCCATATGCAACATTACATTTATTCATGCTTCATTTCTGGCCAACAGTTTTTAGTCATATCATTAAGGTTTGCTCTCAATATACTTGGCATTGTTCTATTCAATTTAGCTGCAGTGCATGTGACTATATCCATTCCCCATTGCTGTGTGTCAATGGCTGCTCCTTGATCTGTATTCATGTTAAAGTATTTTTATGTGTGTGTGTGTGTGTGTGTGTGTGTGTGTGTGTGTGTGTGTGTGTGTGTGTGTACGTGTGTACATGTGTATGTGTGTGCGTGTGTATGTGCGTGTGTGTGTGTGTGTGTGTGTGTGTGTGTGTGTGTGTGTGTGTGTGTGTGTGTGTGTGTGTGTGTGTATATAAAGATATTTAAGTAGACAGGTATACCCAGATATATCTAATACTTCTAAGTACTAAAGATTTTGCTAACAGATTGCTGTCAGTGCAAAAAAGTATTTATTTTTGCGTCTTAAATGTTTGACTTTTATACTCTACAGCTAACAGCTTTTTAGTTACATGTATCAATGTTATACCATCACAGAACTTCCATACTGGAGATATAATCTGTACCGTTAATAAAATGTGATTTATACAAGATAATTTTACACAGAAATGAGTGCTCATAAATAGTCAATACCTGTAAAAACGTTAACAGTTGTAATTTAACAATGTGTGACATCTGCAATACCATATTATTTTAGAGCTCCAAAATATGTGTTATCAACAACTGTTATACTATGTTTCAGGAGTTCCAAATTTAACTCACTAACAGAACTAGGGGAAGATATATGGTCCTTGTATATTAGACGATCAAAATTAAGCTTAAAATTTGATATTTCAGTTGAAACTTTTCTTCTAAATCTATACCAGGCTTGCACATTTTTTCTTTACACATGATACAAGATGATATAAGAAGTTATGATGTCTTAATTATTGGAATAATCTAGATCCATTTATTACGATGCTATACTGTATCATATAAATTTGAGCATGATCTTTATACAGTCTAAAAAACAAATGCATACTTGTCACTGCAGAAAAGATGTTACCTAACACAGGATAAATGGAAAATATATTTTGCAATGTTTCACAGTTTTCTAACATAAATTACTGCTTATTTATTGAGTAAATGTCATTGCTACGTACGTTGCTAACATAAATATAAGACTTTAAATGAGCCTTGCATAATGAAGCAATACCATTCAGATCTCGAAACTCTGATTGTGAATGAATATAAAATTAATTTATTGTGCCTTTAATAGTCAAAAAGCACAGTAAAATGTGTTTTCAAACAATTTTATAACATGATACTGATGTAACTGAGTGAATTTAGAAAGCAACTAACATTTCAAAATAATATGACTAACAAAGACACGACTCAGATCATCAGACTTGGATATAAAATGTGTGTTATGGTGCAACATGCATTTCATGTTAAATTAGCGATGTAGACAAGATTTTTGCTTCTGCTGTAAGATATAGTTGATACAATATGTGCCAGGTGCCAAGCATTTACAATGTTTTCAGCTATTATACTAAATACGTCTTTGTAGGGCACAGACATGGAAACCTTTTTGCAGTCACATACTTAAAGGTATCCTGATGTGGGGCTTCTTTGTAAAGAGCAGTATTTAACAGTTCTAGGCCACAGATGACCAAATATAATATATCCCACTTCACTTTCACCAAGCGCAGAGTTTCAGCCTTGAATTCAGAACTGGATACAAGGAGCTACAAAAATAAAATCTTCCAGGCTGGGCAAAGACTGCTGTTTCTTATTTAAAGTTTAATAGAGTTAATGACCACATCTTTATCAAAGAAGAACTCTACATGAAAACTTAACATTTATATAGTCAGCAGTATTTTCCCAGAAGAGGACTGTAGTAACATGCTAGGTGGTCCATTTATCTAACAGAGGTCCTTCTAACTGAGTTCTGTTTGTTTAGTCTAAAACCTAAATGACATTAACAAACACATTAAGACAAGTCTTATTTTTAATTAGATGGGATGAACATAGGGAGAAAAGTCTGATTCTGAGGCAAGCGTGGCAATCATATGGACACAAAAGATAAAAAACAGGAAAGGCGACTTCATAGAAACTGAAGGACAAAAAAATGAAAAAGAATATAAAAAGTCATATATGATAGCTCCTATACCTTAAGCAGTAAAGTCCAACTATATGCAAACAGACAACTTTAATGCTATGAATTTGATAACTATCAATAAGATGAAAAAATAATACAAATGATAGCAGCGGTCTGGGAAACCTAGCTATATTTTTAGAAGGGACAGAGAAGATCTTAACAAATGCTTCTATATAGACTCATGGCGATAGTTGACAACATTCTACATGAATTCCAATACTCTAAATATAATTTGTCAAAACAACTTACAGCAAATTTCAGAGCAAGGTCAAGCCTCCCTGCATTCCCACGTGAGAGGAACATACACCGCACCCCCTGAATTTATATATACCTATAGGTTGCAAAGCAATGGAGGAAACAGGAATCTCTACTAATGCTGAAAATTGTCTTGGCAAAATTAAGTTACTGGGTCAGCATTCATTTATTTTTCTGATGGTCCATTGACAAATTTCCAAAAGAATATATATATATATATATATATATATATATATATATATATATATATATATACATATATCAGATGATCGAGTTTTCAGAACCTCGAAATTCATAAGGTTGAGACCATATGATTGGGTTTCTGAAAACTCGAACATCAAAAACAAAAACACAAAAATCTACCATTTTTTACATTTTTGCAAGGGGGCAAGCCCCCAGTACCACCCATGTGAGGAAGCAGCCCCCCACATGCCCCCTACAAATTATATATACCAACTCCAAGATCGCACTACAGTGAGGAAAATGGTAAATTTTCCAATCCGCACTGTAACTCGATCTCCATTCAAAAACTTCAGATTTTCAAAAACTCAATCATTTGTTATCGATCATATGAATTTTGAGTTTTTAAAAACTCAATTAACTGGTAGGGACCAATATATAAAAATTATATATATATATATATATATATATATATATATATATATATATATATATATATATATTTATAGTTATTCATGCCTGTAGTCCACATCATGGCTTTAAAGCTTACCTGTAACTGTTTAATACAAGATTGTGTTTACTATCATATCACAATTGTTTGAGCTTTACTGCTCAGGTGAATAGCTGCTCATATGTTGGTGCTCCTTCTGTGCAGTCTTGTTGCTCCAAATCTATTATGTGTATTGAAGTTGAAGGTCAAAGCCTCCTCAAGAAGCAATGATACAGGAACCCAGTTCCTGATCACACTTTCCCTGTGGCACAATAAACTTGGAAGTAAAATATTAAAACAAGACAATGAAGTAGCTTGTCCCTGTAAAAATGCACTTGAGATATTTCAATTTCTGGTGTGTTTGCTCATATACTGTATGGGTTTCAATAGATATGCTTCAGTCATATGCGTACTGATGCTCTCATTAATAATCAATTTTAGCTGAGACATAGTGACACAAAGAGAATAGTTTGAAGGAATGTTAGTCGATCTTGGCTGAAAAGTATCCATTGCCTAATGCCCTACTGAATCAGTAATTCATTATACAGAAAATAATAGCCCAGTGTTGTTGTATAACTCAGGTTGTAATAGGAACGGACATAAATTTATATAAAGTAAAAATAAAAATGTGGTGTTTCTTGGTTGTGCTAAACTTTGGAGTTTTCATTACATTTTCTGAAAATATCTAAGATATTCCAGGAGTCAGTCAAAACTGATGACAAACTTAGCAGATACCCTTTTAACATTTTGTCCACAAAAATTTCCAAATGGGCAGTTTTGCTGCCTGCTGATGAAATCATTGTCTGGTATTTAGGATAATTCACATGGACTTTAAGTATGTCAGACATTTTGGCCTAAATGGTAATTTTACCAGAAAAAATTTAATAATTGATTGCTAGTATGTTTTTCAAGTAACAAGTCATATAAAATGAAATCAATATGTCTATAAGCAGTATCTATTTTATTTTCGACACAGTCTCATAGAACGCATGATTCAACAACAATTTTTGCAATTTATTATAATAGTCCACAGAGTTCAAAATGACAACCACAGTCTCCTTTAACAGGCTTCATTATTCCACTGTCTTTGTTTTGTGAAATTTCATTTGGTAGCCCATTCTCATCAATGGTTGAGGTGTGAATAATCTTTCGCTACACTTCTGATTACAAATCTCATCACAGAAGTCATCAAATAGATGATAAACAAGATGGGGTGGTTGAAGGTTTTATGTCTCTGCAAAGTATTGGAATATGTAGAGTAATCTGATTGAAATGACAGACATGAGGGCTAAATTATGTTTGTAGATAAGACATGCATCTGAGCATTTCTTCCCGAGCCTCCCGCTGACAGTTGGCTTCATTCCAAGTTGGACTTTCCCCGGTTAACAAATGTTAAATAAAAAAATAAAAAAAAATTTACTTTAACAATCATGTTGACAGCATCTGCCTGAATTGCCAGAACAAAAGTAAAGCCACTCTTGAATAAACTGGCATCGATAGGGGTGATGCCAGTATAAACAAAGTTTAAAATTTTGAATGCTTTAGAATAAAAAAAAATACTTGTTATGGAAATAGATGCTATGGTTGCTGTATACATCCTCCTCTCTAGGGTTTGTTTTTACATGTTCTTTAATCTGTTCACCAATATAAGGGAGTGTACAAGCTGGAGTTGAGGTGGTTAGATAAGGAACCTTGTATTCTTTCAATTTTTTTAATTTCTTCAAATCTTTTGAGTTTCTAATACCATGATGGGAATGGACCCCATTCCTAAGTCAAAGTATGATTAAAGTTCATGAATTTAGCATTGTTTCAATCTTTGATGTCAGCCGAAAGTGCTCTTCACAGCATCCGCAATGTGCCCAGTAATGACTCCTTCTGCAATTCGTTTGGGGTTACATGGATTGGTAACATGTCTAAATATGATTGTAGATTCTTTTTTATAAGACCTGTTGCTCCTACTAATATTGAAACTGTCTGGGTATCTTTCATCCTCATTGCTTTCATTTCTGCCTGCAGATCCTGATATTTTATGACTTTGTGTTTCTCTGTAACCAACACACTGTAGTCACCAGGTGTGGCTATTTCTATGATCAATACTACTTTTGTTTTCATTTTATGGACCACTATATCCAGTTTTCTAGCATCTATCTTTTGGACTGTTGGCAATGGATGTTCCCATGTGATATAAATTTCATCGTTTTGTGTGATGCTTTGTGGTTCAAGCTTCTAGTGTTTTTCAACCACTTCAAAACCATAATGTTTGCACAATCCCCAGTGCAACAGTCTTGCCACATTATTATGCCTTTCAGTATACAGTCCTTCTGTCATTAGTATGTCACAACCAGCAATGAGGTGTGCAACTGTTTCCAATTCAGTTTTACAAACCCTACATTTGTCTGTTTCTTCCACATGTTCAATGGACTTGGTAAACCAGCGTGTATGTAGCCCACTACCTTGGGCCACCAATATTAACCTTTCATCTCTTAGTTTGAATTTGTGTCTCCTTAAGCATTCCTGCATTTGTTCCTGATTAACATGAAGTTCTTCCAGAAGTTTTCTATACTTGCGACTATATTTATGCATTTTCTACATTTCCTGCCTTCCTTTCTGGTCCTTCACATTATATTCTTTCTTTTGTTTTTTGGCACATTCAGTTGCTGCTTGATTTTTATCAACTTCCAGTTTGATTTCCATTCCTGCTTGCCGCTGATATGATTCTGCTAGATTAAGCAGAGAAATCATCTTAGATTTATTTTCCTCATGTTTCAAAACTCTCACTATGTTTGGGTCTTGTGAGGTCAGTAGATATGTGTGGAGTCCCACGATTGCAGATCTATACATGTAATCAATTTCAAGGAGGCCCATCCCTCCTTCAGAATGGGGAATTTATTATCTTAGTATACACTGATTTTTATAAATCATTTGGTGAGCATGAAGCATCCTTCTTGTTTTCCTGTCTAATCTATCCAACCCATTTTGGGGCCAGTCAATCACTCCAAAACTGTAAGGTAGGACAGGAAGGCAAACTGGTTTATAGCTTGAATTTTGTTCCTAGATGTCAACACTGTCTTCAGGATCAGTTTAAGTCTTCTAAAGTATTCCTTACCAAGTTTTATTCACATTTGTTCATGTTTTATTGTTGATCCTTCATCATTTCCTAAATATTTATACACTCCCTCTTGCCCAAGTTCTTTTATATCACATTCTTGTCCCAAACTAATGTTTTCCTGGTGCTGCAGTTTTCCTGCTTTAAAGGTTGCTTTTGCACATTTATCAAGGCCAAATAACATTCTTATATCTTCTGAAAAAGTCTTGACAACCTGCAGTTGTGCTTTCAGTTCCTCATCTGATGAGCTATACCATTTTAAGTCACTGACAAAGAGAAGATGAGAAGTCTTTACACTTTGCCAAATTATAACCATGGCCGAAGCTGTTAAGTAGACAGCTTAATGGGTTAAGGGCAAGGCAGAATAGCAGCAGTGACAGACAGTAACCCTGGAATATCCCCCTTTGAATTTTTATCCCTGGGATAATAATCTGTCCTTTATCATGGCTTAAGTGCAAAGTGGTCTGCCACTATTTCATGGTCGCTGTAATGTAGTCGATCATTGAAGGATGTATCTTATACATTTTTAAGCACTATTTCACAAATCCAATTCCCTCTCACTCTTCAAATACAGCTCTCACTCACCAGCCTAAATATAAGGCACCCCCCTAACTAGTCCAAAACAAAACAAAACTACTAGGTGTGACAAATTGACAATTGCTGAGCTACAACTCCAATCTAAACTAAAAAAAAAAACCAGACCATCAAAAACTAGGTATGCTCGATCAGCAGAACCAATACAAGCTCCTCCCAAAATCACTCTCGCCTTCATCTTTTCTCATCCCTCCCTTCTATGGGGGCCCCATTACTGACTAACTAACCTCCTAAAGTCCTCTTCCTCCTGCTCCTGCTAATATAAAAAAATGCCAAATCGCCAACAGCCATAGGCCCCACCACACCACTGTTCCTCTCTTCAAAAACTAAAATTGGCTTGAATTACCAATCAAACATATATATATATGACTTTTTTTTGCAAGCTCATTCTTTAGCCTTCTCCTTCTCCCTCCCCCCTCTTCTGCCTCTCAAATGCACCTACTACAAATAGAATCCTTAGGTCCAACAATCAAAACCTATTAGTAGTACATAAACCATAAATATTTTTATCCATGCATGTGGGATACTATCAAATGCTTTTTTGTAGCCAATCCATGCCATACTTAGATTCTTCCCCTTTTGCAGTTCTCCACTTTGACTTTATTTAAGAACAAATAATCCTTTGTTCCATATGACTTCGTTTTACTGCCTTTTTGTTGCCCTGCCATAATTAAATTTTCTTCTAAATGACTACAAACTCTGCCAGCATCAATTTCTGTATATAGTTTATACGTCGTCAGAAGACAAGTTATTGGTCTATAATTTTTAGGGTAGCTTGCAGGTTCACTCTTAAGTAGGAGCATTGTTTTTCCTGTTGTTAGCCAGGTTGGTGTCTGCTTGGAGTGTGCATATAAATAGTTCTTTCTCATAGCTAAATATTTGTGCAAAGATGTTAATACTTTTAACCAGAAGTTAGGTACTGCATCTGGGCCTGGCGTTTTCCAATTAGAGGCTTTTCTTAACTTTGCTTCAATCTCTCTGGCTGTTACTTCATCCCATTTCATATCCTGTGCCTTTAAACTTCTTATTCTTTCTTTTACCTCTTCTATCCATGTATCATCTTTGTTATGTTCCACAGGATCTTCATAAATACTTCTTCAAAATGTATCTCTTTCTTGTGAGTTGAGCTATGTGGTATCAGATAATCCTAAAATCATCATTTGTGGTGAAATATTCCTGATTAGTAAAAGTATTCTGCTTTAATGATACAAATCTGATGATGAATTAGAATTAATACCACTCTGCGACACTGATTTTCTTCTACTAGAAAAAGTAGAATATGCATGATTTTCTTCACATTCCTTTTTGTCTTGTAGTCACTCCTTTCCTTTCTTGCCCATATGAGGTACCTTGTTGATCCAATTTGGAAGAAATATTGCTGCATTCATTGCAATAAAAAGTAAAGAAGAAATCATTCACAATGAACTGACTCACAAGTTTAATCTCAATAGAAAGTGTTGGATTTGTTTGTTGTTTCACCCTGATTAAAATTTCCAAGAACTCATACCCCGCCTTGTCAAAAAATGATATAAGATTATGGAATAACAGAGAATGTGAGTCAATATCAGTGAAAACTTTCTGAATCTTCACCCTTCAGAATTATCTTGTCTTTCCTGCATTCTCTAAAATCAACATTGTCTACTTGTAATGATATACATTTAAATTATTTATTACACAGGGAGGTAAGGTGTTCTGCCAAGCTTCTACTTCTATTGGAAAGATAACAAACTTTGGTTAGGGAAAGAAGAAAAAAAGTCTCAGGAAGTGAGCCACTTGTTAATATCATAACACAAGTAGACAGATTGCCACCACATATATTGCTAGGATTTAATGGTCTAGCAGGCATAATATAATTGTTAGGGACCATTTATTAAGAGTTAGCAACAGCCCCTGAACAAGATGACTTCTCAGGGTCACGATAGCATAAGAATCAGTAACATAAATAGTTGTTTTAGGAATGTAGTGAAAACACTCAGCAACTTGCTGGTGACAGAATCGTCAGGAATATGATCCACAAAGTCACAAAACAAGCCTGGGGATGATCGTTCCATGCTCTCATACAACCCTAACACCATAAAACCACAAATAAGGTGTAGATGTATGGACTTTTATTGGAAAAAATAACTGAATTCAAAAACAAACTGCCAATAATCATCCACAGATGTTGATTAAAACGTATTTAAGAACTTCCATCCTTTACCATGGACTTCATCAGAAGAAATTAGGACCAATGAACAAATCAATTTTAGAGAAAAACTCTGTTTCTGGGGGGAAAAAATCATTCTAACCAGGAGCTTCCCCTACACTGAGTCTTAGTAGCCAAATCAGTTAATTAAACTCTAACCTGTTCTCCCACTCAGCACCCCTTAGAATCTTTTCTAAGATTTAAAAGTTATTTTTCAAAATTCACTCAAACTTTGGAGTATATATTCATAACAATGCCATGATCTCTGTTCTTAATACAATAAATGTACTCATATGTTTGCTGCTACAAATGTGTTTTGGTCATTCTAATGTAAAAAGTATCACAACAGCAGAACTTTACAATGTAGACAGTGCTGGATGTTAAGCAACTGAAGTGCCCTAAACCACCAGTTAATCAATCAACCAACAGTTGTGATGTTGGACTCTTCATGAATATAACAGCACTGTGCATGTGTGTGCATAGATACCTCCAGCTAGTTGCACATATCCTGGTGGTGCAGGGATCTCTTCCATGTAGCTAAGACAGACATATCCCTGCATCAATAATTGTACAAACTTTATTTACTTTATTTGTCTCACCATAATAGCACAAGCAAACCATGGTTTAACCTTGATGTCACCTTCAGTGATTATAGTAATGCATAAGGTGTCAAAGATAATTTGAATGTTTGGAGTTTTAAACAACACTAGATATCCACACATTTTACTTAATTCCCTATATCTTTATAGAATATAGAAATTGTTAAAATGATAACAAAACATGGAAAATAGCCATATCGATGAGAATGTCTCCCATAACATTATAAGGTACACAAAATGAATCAATGGCAATTTTATCAGTATTAGTCTGATCTATCATATTATAACGAACTTTGCTTTAAGTTGCTTAATTTTGAAAACAATAACAAAAATATGTAGCTGTTGTATATGTTCATAAATGAGCATACCAAAAGCTAGTATATTATAAGGAATACAGAGAAAGTTGCCAGAAGTTTGTTGTCTTTGATATATTCTTTTACAAGACACAATTATGCTTATTTTCTGTTTATTAATGTAGAGTAAACTCTTCGTTAACCAGAACTCAAGAAACTAGCAAAAAAATACCAAAGAAATACAGTGCAGTTTTCATGTGTTGCACTTTCTGTTTTCCCCCGCAGAAACATACCTTATGTTTTT
Organism: Protopterus annectens; assembly: GCF_019279795.1. Lineage (NCBI taxonomy): Eukaryota > Metazoa > Chordata > Ceratodontiformes > Protopteridae > Protopterus > Protopterus annectens. The sequence continues at coordinate 1,969,029,960 of NC_056735.1, forward strand.
AGAGTTAAGACAGGAATAAATTCCCTCTCTCCCCAACCTGAGAGCAAACCAAACAAATAGTATAGGGTACAGTATTAGTCAGGCCTATTTTTAATAGTAACTCTCAAGCAACCAGAAACTATAGTTATCCAGCATCTATCAATCCCCATGGGTGCCCGTTAACTGAGAGTTTTCTGTATTTAAAACTGGTTAAATTAAGATGTCAAATTGTGTCCTGTAGATGAGGAAGAAAGCAGATTGTAATAAAAATAGTAATCTCTAGGAGACAATTGGATCGCTGCTGAAAGATGCCAAATGGATTCTACAGGGATTAAAGTGTGTGCAATTATTTGCAATCTACAGTCCTCTTTAGCCCTTTCTATTAAGAAATATAGTTTGCAATTACTATATAGCTGATAAGAAATCAATTTGTCTTGTACTGTTTAATCTAATCAGTTTATTAAATTTATTTTGCCACCCACAGGTTTATATTATATAAGATCTTATGTGACATCAGCCTTGTATTTAAGATTCCTTATTAGTTCTGAGTAACCTAATAATGGCTTCTAGTACCAACACATCTTGCCTTAAAAGCAATATATGCAGTACAAGATTAGTTTTAATCTGTAGTGCAGCTATAGCCATCAGAGAACTATGAAAATAGTTGTGATTTAAGTGCTATAGTTCATCTTTTAAATGAATTGCAGTTCAGTTAAATTATACTATTGTTCTTTTAAATAGGTCATATCCTCTCAAAATGAAAATATGGTTGGGCAGATGGCTAACGTGTTGTCCATTAACAGAACTACAGTGCCACAGATACTCCAGTGTATCAAAGTGCTACTATATGTTTCTAATGAAAAAGCATCAGTTCTAAAATAAGAATACTGTAAATGGTTACCATAATACTTAGGTTCATAGGTTCATAGGTTCATACTAGGCTATCTGCCCTAGGGCATTTATAAGCCTAGCCAGAGTGTGTTTAGCTTTCGCCACCCATTTTAAATGAATTTTGCTATGCCCTTTTTTGAGGTTAGTATACTGTGCCTCTGTCTAACAGTGACACAGAAGTGATACCCGGGGTAAACCTACGATCTCCCATCCACTCAGCAACTGGACTGATATGCCATAACAGGAGTTAGTTGAAAGAGCACATCATGCTCTGGGTTGGGAGGGTGGCCTAATGGTTAAGGTGTTTGCCTTACAAACACAAGATGCAGGGTTTGAGTCTCACAAGGAATAATTGGCTAGGCTTAAAATGGCTTGCAAGGGCAGTTAGCCTAGTACTAATCTATGAACCTATGAACCTATGTGTAAGCTTCAAACCTGGTTATAATAAAGCAACCTAGACCTTTAATAGTAAAGATGCAATCCTACCAAAAGAAGGAGTTGATTCTGACAAAACTGTGGCAGAAGAACAGAATACTAAAAGTAGGAGACAGCAGTGTGTTTGTGGAGAATGATTACTCATTGTACACAATGCAGAAGAGGAGCAAATTTATTCCACTATTCGGGGATTGTTGAGATACAGGTTTGAGATTCAAACTGCTGTACCAAGCTGTCTTCAAGGTATTCCTCCCTGGAGGGACAAAATCGTTTTTGGTGAAGTACATGCTAAGGAGGAAATACAAAAGTTTGCCCAACAAAAAGTAAGCTGTGAAACAGAAGAAGATTCTGTTTCTTGTTTTTCTGGTAATAAAGACTACAGAGAGGCTGTACCTGTGAAACCTTTTCAAAATTTTCAACAGAAAATGTTGGAGAAAAGGAAGGGAGCACAAGAATTGACAAGAATCAAGTGTATGTTGGAAATGAAGCAGAGACAGGATTTCGGAGAAGAAAAGTAATAAAACCAGTAACTTAATATGGGATTACAATGCAATAATTATATTTGTGAAACAGAACACGAAAATCTGGGAATATTGGACTTTTTCAGAATTTGTTAAGATTTGTGGGATACTCTAAAGCATATGTCCTACTTCATGTCATTAATGTTTGGAAAAGTACTTTGGGGAGGGGAAGACGAGGGAGAAAGTTATCTGAAAGTAAAGATTTTTTTTCTTAAACAGTATTAACTTAGTTATTTTTAAGTGTAATGGGGATTGTAAATATGTACTGTGGTTCTTTTTTTTCTTTTCTTTCTCTCTTCTTCCTTTCTTCCTGTTCAGTTTTAAGAAATGTAGGCACTGCACTGTAAAAAAAAGCCTGGTTAAAAAGCATGATAAAAGAAAAATGAATGTGCTTTTTCTCATTCTTGCTTCAGGGAATGACTGGATTAAAGACCTTTGACTAACTTAGTAAC
>NC_056735.1:1969032737-1969140237 GCF_019279795.1 Protopterus annectens
TAAAGTTTAAAAAAAAGGCAGGAATTGAATAATTTATGTAATGTAGCTTAGGTTATATGATATATAGCAATATATGTGAAGTAAAATGTTTATGTTAATTATAGTGTGATTACTTTTATACGAATGTAAATTTGCCTATGTCACAAGTGATAATTCAATAAAGGTGTTTGAAAAAAAAAAGCTCTTCAGAGCTTTCCTGCCAGCAGCAGAGGGAGGCCGAGCCCTGAAAGGTCAATGCTAGGAACAACAAAATAAATGTTCACACTTTAGCATAAAAAGCACAGCAAAAACAATGGGGATAGAGGAAGGGAATGGCTACTGCACAAAGATCATTCAATCATCTACTGCTATGCTTTACTTACACAACTGTACTATGTTCATCTTACTGATCACTGCTACAGTAGCTTTAACTATATGGGTAAGATTAAATTAACGATATTTGGGAGGTGGAAGGAGAAGGGTCCAGGAGACCCTGGACAATGGTTCTGGCAAAGCCTGGTTAGGACCTACAGAAGGAATCAAACTTAATAGTGCTCTGTAAAATTACATACATATGACCAACTAGCACCTTCTAGAATACTTCTAGAGTCAAACCCTTTTCAAAAAGCCAAAGATGAAGCCAAGGCCCTGATAGAGTCTACCTTGACCCTGCCTAGAACAGCTCTGTAATGGTGGGTATAACAAAAGGTAATAGTCTTAGACAACCATTTGGAAATAGTCTGTTTTGAGACAGGTTACTTTTTATTGCCTGCTGCATACTTTTTACTGTATTTTATTGCTATTAACATTAGTTAATTAGTTTAGTAGATTACTGCACTGTTAAACTAAAATTGTCTGCCTTACAGAGCCTGATAAGGTTTTTACTGTAACACTGTTTGTAAATCTTTTTAGCTAGTTTCACTGTGTAAAAGGTATTAAGAGGGGAAATTTTCTCTACTCGTTAAGCACCTGTTTGTTTGTTCTGATTTCCTGCCAAAGAGTGCATCACATAACTGATTTGTCTGCAATTAAAAGCATTCTGTAGAGTCTCCTTGCTCCTTTAACTGTTTAAAAACCTTCATGTTGTGGCTCACTGCTGTTCTTTTGCTGTAATAAACATTTCTGTAGTGTTTACTGTCTAAAAGAGTGTAGGCTAGTAGCTGTAGTATTATCCCAGTTCAATTTTGCTGTCTCTGGGCCTGTTTGTTTTTGCAGTCACCAGGCTAAACAAGGAGAAGGTTACTGTCAGCTGCCTGTCTGGTGCCAGGGTCCACCACATAACCCATGCACTCAGGTCACTCCACAACAAATACAAATATGATTCTGTCATTGTCCATGTTGGTGTGAATGACCTGAGATGTACCTCCCTGGACTACATGAAAAGAGATATGGAAGAGCTCTCTGATCTTACAGCCCAGGCAGGTATAACCGTAGCATCCTGCCATTGCCCAGAATGATACCGCAGTACAAGGACAAAATGACTGACTTCCACAATTGGCTAAGCTTCTGGTGTCATTCTAAGGAGATCCAGTATCTGTCTGCCTGGGACGACATGGTCAACAGACCACGATGCTTTGCCAGAGATGGCCTGCACCTGTCACCCCTGGGATTCTAGATACAGGCTTAGGCTCTTGCCGCCCCTATAGTGCCTTTTATAGGCAAGGTTCAAATGACAAATTCACCACAGTAACAGGAACTGGCAAGCAAAAACTGAGGGTAATGCTACTCAATGCTAGAAGTCTAAATCTCAAAATGCACTCCCTCGAAGCACTCCTTAAAATGGAGAACATCGATATCTGTGCAGTGAGTGAGGCCTGGCTCAAGGCTCCAAAGAGCACTCCTGCATTACCAGGCTATAACTCGTACCACAATTTTCGGCCATCTAAACTGGACCGGAACACTACAGGCAGAGGTGTGTCCATATTCATTAAGGATATCCACACCTCCATGCTAGTTGCTCAGCATAATGCATCCAAGGTTATCCAAGTGCAATTAACTCTGGGCAAAACTGCAATCCAAATTGTAGCTTGCTACAGATCCCCCACCATGCCCCAGGATTCCCACTCCTCTTTTCTTGATATACTGGAAAATATTAGGGTTCAACCAAAAACCCTAATAATGGGCAATTTCAACTACCCCACTATTAACTGGGAAAACTACTCATGTACCAACTCCTTTCCAATGCCATGGATCATCTTATCCACACCCTCACCAGGGGCAACAATATCTTAGACCTAGTCATTACCAACACGAGTGACTGGTGTTCCACACCTGAAGTCAACTCCTTGTTGGTCAGATCCGACCATAAGCTAATTACCCTAGATATCCACATCCAGCCCCCACCCCCCATTAAGGAAATATGGTAAAAAAATTCTCCAAAGCCAACTTCATGCTTCTTAAAACAGAAGTGGCGAACTTCATGACACACATGCAGATGGACAATACAGTTACAACTGCTGAATCCTACTCAAATGCATGCAATAAGCACTTACACGAGTGCATGGATCGTGCTATCGCAAACAGAATCAAGACGCTATCCTCCAAAAAAAGGAAGCCAATCTGGTGGTCCCTTGCTTTAAACAAACTCTACAACAGAAGGAAGAAACTGTTGCAAAAGAGAGTAAAATCCCATGAGTGGAGGAGCTCCCTGGTCAGCCTCAGTAAGAAGCTGAGATCCCTTATAAGATCATCCAAAGCTAGCTACGAAAACAAAATCGCCACTGATTCTGGGGACAACCACAAAGCATTCTACAGCTATGTCAAGAATCTCAATGGCAACACCCAGATCTGCTCTGAGTTACAGCATAACGGCACAAAAATTACAGAACCAATTGATACTGCCAACATCTTGGCAGGTACGTTCAGTGCTAACTTTACCCCCCTCTCACCCCCTAAAGGGCCCATATCTATACAGAAAGAATGCAGATTCCCTGTAATCACAACTACACAGGTAAACCCTGCACTCTCTAAAGCCAAAAACACAGCATCCATGGGACCAGACAACATCCCAGGCTGTGTTTTACATGAACATCAGAACGAACTGGCTCCCCACCTAAGCACCATGTTCAATCATAGCCTCACGTCAGGCTTTGTGCCCACTGAATGGCGCACAGCAACAGTTATCTCACAGTCCACAAAGGGGGAGCCACCATTGATCCCAGCAGCCATCGCCCTATTAGCCTGATGAGCCTGGTCTGTAAGGCCATGGAACGTGTCATCATGGAACTCATAAACAAAGACATTGGTAACCTTCAAACTCTGGACCCCACCCAGTTTGGGTTTATGAAAGGCAGATCAGGCCTCCTGAGCCTGATCATCTTCTTTGAGGCAGTCACCAAAGCCATAGACGAGGGTAAGGTGGTTCACACAGCCTATCTTGACCTCGCCAAGGGTTTCAACACCATCCCCATTCTGGAATTATAGCTAAACTCACTAAACTAGGTATAAATCCCTATGTCACAAGATGAGTTGACAACTGGCTCACTGACAGAACCTACACTGTAAAAGTTGCAGACTCCAAATCTGACTTCAAAACAGTGACAAGTGGAGTACCACAGGGTTCAGTCCTGGGACCTCTCCTGTTTGGTATCTACTTCTCTGAAGTACAAACTAACACAGAACGCCTTTGGCTAATGAAGTTAGTAGATGACTGCAAACTAGGGGCCATAGTAGAGTCCCCAAATGATGTGGACATCCTACAGAAGGGCCTCACAGAGACAGATGCCTGGTGTCAGAGCCATGGCCTCAAGCTCAAGTGCCAAAAAGTGCATTGTCATCCCCTTTGGTAAAAACTCTGTACCAATGAACTACCACATAAGCGGCAGTCTTAACGCCAAATGTGTGATAAGAGACCTTGGGACCCAGGTGGACAGTAGTCTCTGCTTTGATAATCACATTGCCACAGTAGTCAGGAAATCCTTCTACATGACACACCTCATCACAAAAGGGTTCTCATCCAGGAAAAAAATAGGTCATTGTTCCCCTCTACCCAAAACTCATTAGACCCATTATAGAGTACAATGCCTTTTTTGGAATGTACCTCACAAGACATCTACAGCAGCTGGAAAGGCCACAGAAGTACCTCACAAAATGGATTACTGGCCTCAAACAGATGCCCTACACTCACTGTCTCAAAAAATTCCAGCTTTACTCCATAGCATATCGCCTACTCCGAAGTGATCTCTGCCTAACATATAAATCTATAAAAAACCCAGAGCTGTTGGACATGCTACACTAAAGAAATCCCAATCCCTCTGAGCTACACGCTCTAGGGACCTACACCTTGTCACCACAATAAACAGGACATGCTGGAGGGATAGATTCCTGTCCCAGAGACTTCCCATACTCTGGAACAAGCTACCCATCTAAGTCAAGCAAAGTTCCTCATTAGCACTCTTCAAGAAAAATCATGATGAGTGGATGGGAAATAGGAAATACACCCCGGGGATCACTTCTGTGGCTCTGCTCGACAGGGGCACAGGAAAATAACTTTCTTTTGATGGTATAAGCCAGGGAACTTTGTTGGCTAGGCTTAATTAGGTCCTTGGGCTGACAGCCTAGTACCTACCTTAGAACCAGAAAACAACTAGCTCTGAATTGGTGTTGGAGATGTTGTTGACGCCAAGTAACTATACTTTGCTTACCATCTCTCCCATGCTCCCCCTTTTTTGTAGTGGGGTGGATGCCTCAAGATATTAAATTGTTTATGATTATATTGAAGATTATCTTATCTGTCCTCTCAGGTTAGAAGAGTATTGCATTTTGTAAAATTATTTGTTTCCAAAGTACTTCAAGTCCCGTCTTCAGTATTACTGCTATAGTTCGCTCCTGGAGTCCTCCTTAGCATATGGCATATTTTATCAGCATCTTATGATAAAATATGCCATACCAAAATAACATACAGCTAATAAAAGTTCTTGGTAGGACTCGAGGAACATAGTATTGCAGTAATACTGAAGAGGGGGCTTAAAGTACTCGGGAAACAAGTCATTTTACAAAATGTAATTCTCTACATTTAGTTGAACACATAACAGAAGGCCCAGTGCCTTTCAGTAGCATACCTAATATAACTTTGTGCAGTTTAGCTCACAGAACAATGTATGGTAGATTTTGTTAAATATAAGGGTGCTATGATTGTTGTCTTATTAACTAGGTTAATCTGAGTATTCCTAATTTTGGAGGATTCATCTGTAGAATCATGGCAGCATATCTGTGTACAGCATGCCATGAAAGTGCATCTCTACAGCTGACCACTTTTGCAGTAGTTATTCAATCGCATTTCTACACACTGATTTGAGATGTAACTTAGAATTGTCTAATCAGCTTGTAAGGTATAGCAAGATGTGTGTTATGCAATAACATTGCTTTATAGGTGGATCAAAGCTGAGAGGTTTGAACGCCGAAGAATGATGTTATTACTCAATGACACATCACAGAATGGTTTATTGCTATTTACAATGGTTTCATCTCTAATAATAATAACAGCAATGATGCATCTTTCCCCCCGTGGTAGTTCTTAGTGCTTGATGTTATTCTGTAACACTATCACTGTGACCACATCTTATTTGCCAGTCATTTGTCTTGAATTTATATACCTCTTTGCTTATTTCTTCTTTCATTTTGCTCTAAATTATTTCTTAAGTGTTATTAACTATGATAAACCTCTGTGCACTCTTTCATCACAGTGACTTAAAGTATATTCTTAGCTGTAGATAGGTTAGATGTGTCATAAAAACTACTTTTTGTTGCTACATTTTATTCATACAACTGTACATCTTCACAAATATGTGCAGTTTATATTAAACATCCCATTACAATAAAAACGAAAGGCAACAGTGCATGGATATCTACAAATGCTTCAGCTGATAAAACTGTGAATTATGCCAAATTCATACTCTAGTCCTGTTGAGGGACTAACCAAATACAATAAAACAAGAAGATGGCTTTTTTGTTTTCTAATGATGTTGTTTCTTAGTACCCATGTCAGTATTCTTTAAGCCCTCTTTCCTTTCTTACTAGTTTGTGCTTTGTCTCCATGATTCTTTTCATAAGTGTTAAGACTACACAATGAGAGCCCTAACACTTCAAAACTACTCTATGAATGTTACAAAGGCAGAGAGTCACAATATACTGTTACAATTTTAAAGCATTTATGTTAGGGGCATGTACCCTAAAACTCCTTTTATGTCCTATCTCTGAGACCGGCCTACCCCCTTTGTAGCAGGAATACTTCAAGATACCACAGTCTTGGTCATCTGAAGAGTCTGCTTCCTAGACACTTTATTTTTTTCTTGTGCTGCTGTTACTACTCCACTTATCCAAATGGAATATGCCTTTTCCAGGTTTCTGATTGCAAGTACATTATTTTGCATTTGTGTTCACTGAATTTAAACTTTCATGTTTCCAAACCTCCTTTCATAAAAACAAATAATGAGGAAACTTCTCTGTGTGGAATGTCTAAGATTCCCTACAGTTCAGGCACCTAATAAAAACCATGCTGTAAATATCCCACCTAATACAAACTAGGTATACCAAAGAAACTCCAGTTAAATCCACAAGGCACACTGGAACACACACCAAGAAATCTCCAAAGGAACTCCAGGCAAGAGCAGAATTGAAGTCAAACTTGTTAAGCAACAATTTATTTCCACAAAGCTTTTCATTCAACTGGTAGCCAAACTTCTTCAGACAAACAGAGCCCACCTAATAACAGGTGGTACAAATACTTTCTTTAAAAACTTTCCAAAGTAAAAATCCACTAATGAAAGTAGGGAAGCGCAAGCTAATTCAAGTCAATTCTATTTTATTAAAAACACAAAACAAGCAATCCAAATAGGTGAAGAAAAAAAAACAGAATAAAGGGTAGAAATTCATCGTTCCATTTATATTCCTGTTTAAAAGCATGGGAGTGGTTTACTAGGGTAGCTGTGTAGTAAAATAAAATTATCATGTTTACTAACTAAATACCCCTTCCCCATACACAATGATATTTGACACAGAGCTGCCCTTCTAAAAGCTCTGTGATTCCAGGATATGTTAAACTAAACTGAACTAAAAGCTGGACTAAACATTACACTTTAATAATTGCTAAAACTTCTTGAAAGCATTCCAGTGTAGTATCAAAAAAGAAAAAATCATAAGTTCAAACAAACCAGTACCAAAACTACTTCATCAGAATGATGAAGAAAGTCATAAGTCTTCAAAATTCCTTAGAAATTCTTCATAGCTTCTTGAATGAAAGCCTTTGTTTATGCAAACCTTGGTTTATTAGCAAAATGACATTGATTTTCTTCCAGGCTTTTTGATAAATAATTTACAAAAACAGTGGAAAGCACCATCCCAGTACTGACTCCATTAATGTACCACCAGTTACCATTCTTTTATGTGAGTGAAATTTGTGAGAGATTATTGTATCCTTCCATCTGTACAGAGTTAGTTGTGCTAGCACCCTGTGACTTAGTTCAAGCCTGTTTGATTTGTTCACTAACCTTTTACAGGTTATATCAAATGTCTTTCTAAAATCAAAGTAGGCCATTCCCACTGTCCATGTCTGATCCATGAAACAAATGTCCTGGCTTCTTAGCCAAAGACCTTGCTAGATTTGTTTGCCATTGCTTTTTTTTCTGTCATTATATGCTAAGATGGGTCTAGTGTCATGATAACTTCTATATATTCAACATTTCTCTCTTACAAGTCAATACATTTTGGTTTGTTTTACTGTTGAGAAGAGAAACCATATCTAGCACTTCTGTGTCATAAGGAACCTCTCCAGTTGTTTATTTAAACTTAAGCTAGCAACATTACTGTTCCACCTTTCATTTCTCTGAGACATCTAGGATGAAAAAAAATTTGCCCCATTGTCCTGCTCACCTTTGATTTTTCAAGACTTCTATGACTACCCTTATCTTGAAAACAACTATGGTATCATCTTGTTTAAATATTGCTTTTCTTCATCTGTGAATGATGAACAAAGGCATTTACTCATCATTCCTGCTTTCGGGGGGGGGGGGGTTCGGTACAGCCACAATCCATTTGTAGCTTTATTTTATTTTATGTATTTATTTATTTTACATTTGATTACCAGTTAATGCCCAACTGGGCCAGAAGCCCATTTTCAGTAAAGACTCATGGAAAAAAGCTCCAGAAACTTTATAATAGTAAGACACTGTAAACAACAGTAAATAAAGTAAATGCCCATGTTACAAAGTGAAATAAAAAACAAAGGAGTTTGCAACAAAAATACAGTTATAGAAAATACAGTACAATGAGTTACATGGATAATAGTTGCACAGACGAAATGTATTTACATATTATGGACAATCATGTTTACATTTTTTTAGGCAAGTTAGTAGAAGGCAGGTAGAGAATAATTGGTATAAGGAAGGTAGGACAAGCAGAGGGTGAGAGGACTTTGAGTATGGGTACTTAGCCTGGGCTAGAACCTTAGGCTGGGATAGTGCAGGACCAAAGCCAGTGATTAGTAAAGTGTTCTTTTAGGTGTTGATTGAGTGTGAAGCTGTTGGTGCTGTTTAGAATCCTTTGTCTTTCTCTGCTATAGAGTCATATGTTGAAATTGCACATGCAATTTTATTGCAAGGCTGTGTATAGGGCACTTTTGGATTAGGGGATTCAGTTAGTAAGTACCAGGGATTGCAGAAAAGTTCTAAGTACTATTAGAACAATAACTGGTAACAAATCTAATAGCTGATGGAATACATTTTTTCTTTATACAGTAGAGAGTCGATTATCCGAACTAATTGGGACTTAAGGTAGTTCGGATAATCAAATTGTTCAGATAATCAAACAAATAATTAAACTAGATAAAAAACTTCTAAAATGTTTTATTCTGCATGCAGGAATGCACTTTTCAACCATTCAGCAATTTCAATGGACAATAAAGAATATTTTTCACACATGAGCTGGCTACAAGCTACAAGCTCAAAAAACATGCTCAGGCAAATACGTTTACATTTTCAGACGTTATGATTTTTCCCACACAAAAACTTTGGAAGGCTGGTTCTGATAATTGGCAGTTCTGATCATCAACGTTCAGATAATCGACTCTCTAGTGTACTGCAATGAAGTGGCTCTATCCATTAGTTTAATATAATTTATAGTTTGATCCATATAGGAGGATGAATAGAGCCACTGTGTCATATTATTCATAAAGTTTTGGACTTCTTTAATAAAAACATCAACATTGCTACATGTCCTTCATTCCACTTTAGATGGAATGTAAGGACAGGTTTAATAAGATGACTGAGATGACAAATTTGAGCCAAAAGTATAACAATTCTACAAACAGGCTCATTATAATGGCATAGATAATGAACCATTACTGTTCTTTTGTACAATCACATCCTAATAACTTACTTGAAAAGCATCATACGATACTGTAACACCTATGCCAAACTAAATTTTATTAGACATATCAATAAAAAACAACATATTTTATACTTGGCCATCCCATATCATCCAGCAGCCAAAAATGCTTCAATCCAGCAATGTGTTTTTATTACAGGTTGACTGTCTTTTTAACTGTAATATCTTAAAAAGCTATTTATTCAGAACCCTGAATCTGCTATGGGATAATAAAATGAAGATTTATCACTACAGTGGCGCTAGAGTTCTTGATGTGTGTGTGTGTGTGTGTGTGTGTGTGTGTGTGTGTGTGTGTGTGTGTGTGTGTGTGTGTGTGTGTGTGTGTGTGTGTATACCAAGATAGATAGATAGACAGATACACACACACACACACACACACACACACACACACACACACACACACACACAGACACACACAGACATACACACACACATGCACACAGACACAGCCACACACACATAGATACACACACCCACAGACGCACACACGTACATACACATGCACACACACACACACACACACACACACACACACACACACACAGACATGCGTGCGCACACACACACACACACACACACACACACACACACACACACACACACAGCTGCTTATGGAAAATAACTGAAATTTGGTGCATTGTTTCAGTTCAGTATGTAAACTGTTTGTTATTAGTTATTTATTTATTTCTTAATGAAGAAATTCTAGTACAAAACTACAGCACAAGGTATGTAGTACAGTTTACGATCAAACAAGGACTTATTCTTGAAATTATCTAGGTGGTTATAGAGAGAGAATGAAATAATGATAATGATGGGAGTAGATTACAGAGACAGACTGCAATATGCACATCAGAGTTATGTATGAAGTATATAATCGTATTATGTTAAAGATCTGTGTGCGCATGTGTTTGCGTGCATGCATGTGTGTGTGTGCATGTGTGCGTGTGTGTGTGTGTGTGTGTGTGTGTGTGTGTGTGTGTGTGTAAACCCAGTCAGGGGCATTGACATTCTACAATATTCTGGGCAGTTGAGAGGTATGCACAGCACAACTAACTTCACATCTTGGCTTTGATGGCTGAAAACAATATATAAATGGTTAACTATTTCCAGTAAAACAAAACAGACACCCACAGACACACATGAGCTGCAACAAGCATGAGGCTATCAACAGTACAATGTGTAGCTGCAACTTATTTCACCATTTCACAATCATATTTTTTATCCTGTCACAGTTGAAGTCCAGGAAAAAATAAGAGCAAGTCTCTGAAAAATACTTGCCATTCTTCAGTACTTCCACCTCTACTCTGACAGTGTTAACCTAAAATAACATCATGTAGGAGGGCAGAGTTTCAGAAAAATAAGTTTCCGAATATTAGCAAAAACTCTGTCTTCACAGTTTTAGGAAATAAAAACTTCCATGAAAGAAAACACAAAACAGTTGCCACTATAATTGATACTGCTATTGCAGTAAATGCAAAACAAGACTTTAAAACAGTAACAAATCACTTTAACTGTCTAGTAAGCACATGGGGGCACATAGAGCATCAGCATTTGTATACATAACAATCTGAGGAATAAGTGGTAAGATAGTGAGAGCTCTGTTGATGTCATTTATCATCCTATGCCTTTAAAAGCTGTACATCTGCTATTAGATAGGCTTTCTGCATTTTCCTAAATGCCATAAGGTTTTCATTTTTTTTTAATGTTTTTATTGATATTATTTCAGTTTGCAAGGGTTATTTACAAGAATGCTTTTTCTGTAAGAGTGAGCTTAAATGGAGAATGGGTTAACTGCAGAGTTGTACTGCAGCAAACAGAACCTTGAAATCCTCCAGAATTAAGCAAGCTATTTAGAGGGGGAAGGGGTGCTTATTTAGGAGTTCAAATTTGAGTGTATTAAGGGCAGTAGTTTCCATTTTGTTGTTTTTAGGGTAGTTTAATGATATGTGTGTATGGAGGGGGGTTGATAAAGAAATTAAATAAATTTTATTTTCTGTGTCTTGAAATAGTCTAGTATTTCTAGGAGACAGTTAATCTAATTGGGGAAAATATATGTTCTAGCCTTGGCTATTTATTGCTATAGCTTGGCTTGTTTCATTGGTAAGTAGGTTAGAAATTGTTATGCCACTTTTGATTAAGGACATTATCAACCTGAGTCATTGTCTGTAATGAAGAACTGAGGCTCTGATCAAGTATGATGCTCAGGTATTTTTGATGAGTACGTGTGACCAGAGGATGACCTGTAGGATTAGTGCTAATGAGACTGCCAGTATATCTGAGTTTAGTGTCATATTCCAGAGAGCATGTCAGTAGTTGCATTTATTTTAAGTTTGTTGGATGATATAAAGTTCCTCATCAAGTAAAGTAGTTCTGAAGTGTATTGGAAATGGTATTATTGCCTGTGCTTGACTAGTACAGCACCAGATCATTTGCATAGACTACACATTTAATTTAAGAGCGTCTTCTGCGTGGAGACATGCTTGAATGGGCGTACCTTCGTTGAAGGTTGTGCATCGGGGCTGGTAACTCGGCATGTAAAAAACAACTACCAATCATTAGCGGACCGGAGTTCCGCTGTGGCGACCCCTTGGAAGGTTGCTTGATAAAGAGAGAAAAGGATAGTGAGTCGAGAACTGATTTCAGGGGTACTACTCTGAGGGTGTATCTGGGTCTTGGGCTGTCAGTAGTGCCACAGATTGTAAATAATCTGTTAATAAGGTAATCCTTAACCCATAAATGTAACTTACGGGAGAAGCTACAGCATGCCAATTTATTAAGTGCATGGCACGCTCTACTGTTTTGCATTGTTTTGAAGGCTCTTTTAAAATCTAAAAATATTACTCCAATTATTAGTTGGTTGTCCATGTTACAGTAAATGTAATTAGTAAATTTATAAAAAGTAGTTAGCCTATTGTAAACAGGGTGGAAGCTCATTTGCCTTTACGAAACAATGTTGCATGTTTGAATATATTCTACAATTTGGTTTGCAAGTATTTTTTCTACTATTTAAGTGAATGGGCATAGATTAAGGACTAGTCAAAAGTCCCCTGCTGATAAAGAATCTGAGGCCATGAGAAGAACAATGAAAGTATGTCTAAAGCAATAGGATAGTGTTTTCATGGACAGTGACAATTTATATATAAAAGCAATGGGTTTGTATAACAGATGACTCTACTTTACCCATTCTGGGTAGTGGAATGTGGCCTGTTCTACTTCAGTAGTGACACCGATTAGAGCTGGGGTACAACAGCTGCAGCTCTTTGACTGAGTTAAGCATTCTGACCTGCCAGGCAGTGTGCAGAGCTGTAACTAGACTTCTGTAGTTATTTATATATTATTTATCCTTTGTTAATCAGGTTAATCCCACTATGCTAGTAGTCATTTTTCAGGAGACACTTGAAGTGGTGTTTATACTAGTAGAGGAAATTTGACCAGGGCATTTGGAGAACTTCCCCTACAATGAGAATACACGTCTCCCATTCCTTGTGCAGTGGCAGCTGGGTGGAGAAGCATGAATATTGACATGGCAGATGGCATTGTAGAAGCTGAAAGAGAGGAGCAGATTATGGTGGATTCGGAGGATGTTTTTCAGAGAAATCTTTTGAAAATATTGTGAGTGGTGAAGAAATTAAAGGAAAAACTAAGGAAGCGGAAGAGATTCAGTTCACAACCCTTGGGAGGATTGCAAGATTAAATATTATGCCAGATGCTGCAGGAAGAAGAACCAAAGGGCATCCAGGAAATATTGTGGAGTGATATAATATATAGAATTAGTAAAGGAGGCAAGAAAAAAGAGAATATCCTAGAACATATGGGGTGGGAAGGAAGAAATGAGACAGAGAAAAAAGGACATACATTAACATAGTAGCAGGAAGCACTAATATAGATTAAAGTAAAAAGTGAAGTAAGAAAAGAAAGTATACAGTAAGAATACAAGCCAAAACTGATAAAGTATTAAGATATGATTTGTTGGACAATGTAATTAAACTGTTGGGGGTAAAAGGGGAAGACATTAAAGCATTGATTGTTTTGAGAAAGATACTTTTGGAGACATTATTTCTGAAACTGGACAAGGAATAACAAAAGTAAAAGAATATTCTGGAGCATTTCTCCCCGGGGCTCCGCTGAAAACAGGATCTGTGGAACCTAGTGGGACATTCCCAGTCAACAAATGTTAAATAAATAAATAAATATTTTTTTTCATGGGATGGCTATGTGGTAATGTCACAGGCTGAGGTTTTTAAAAAGGAAAGTAGCTATAAAACTTGGAGCGATTACTGAAAAAAAAAGACTTGGAGAACTTTGTAAGGACAAAATGTGAGATAGTGAATGATTTTAAAAAATAACAGATGAAAGAGGAATATGGACTGGAGAGTGGGATTTTGTGGTTAGTTTAAAAATTGAAAATGAAAAGATAAAACACATTTTAAATGTAATAAATGTTAAAGAGAAAAGATGTGTTTTAAGATACTAGAGGCAACCAAAAACATGTTTTTTTGTGAGTCTGAAGTACATTTAGACCTAACACATCTTAGACCTTCCACCCTTTACCCCCTTAGCTCTCTCTGGTCTCTCTCACTCAGATTCTTACAAATATGGATGAACAATTTTCTATGGTTTCTCCTGCCAGTCTGGTTGATATGGGCATCCTGAGACAGTATAGAAACTGCCTCATGTACGTAGACAACCCTCTACTACTACCACCTAGGAACACAATTTGTGAGAGATGCAATTACATTAAGAACCTAGAGTCTATGCTCCCTCCCTCACAAGCCAGTATCTCTGGTACTGAGAAGGTTATCAACACAAGCACCACTCACATCTACACAACATGCACCCGCATATGGGGAGGTCCTCAACAAAAAACATACCCAAACAAAAGAAGAGTCCTCCGAGGCAAAAACAGATCCGAACTCCACAGCTCACCATACCACACACCACATATAGTCCACACACCTGTGCATCACAGCCACTAAGGCCTAACCATAAACCCAACATATTAGTGATAGGAGACTCCATTGTGAGGCACACAGATATGCCCCTCACCAGGCTGGGTAAGGAGAAAGTCATGGTCAGTTGCTTCTCAGGTGCCAAATCCACCATATCACACATGCAATCAAGTCTCTCAACAACAGGTACTGTTATGACTATCATAGTCCATGTTAACATGAATGACTTGAGCTGTACCTCCCCGGACTACAGGAAGAGAGACATGATCAAGCTCACTGAATATGTGTCTCAGGCAGTTATGTCTCTATCCTTAAGCAGCATTCTACAGTCACCCAGAATGATGCCTCAATACAAACAGAAAATGATTGACTTTAACAATTGGTTTAGTTTCTGGTGTCTTTCCAAGGGGATCCAGTACCTGACAGCCTGGGAAGACATGATTGATAGATCACGATGCTTTGCCAGAGATAGCCTGCATCTGTCTCCTTTGGGCTTCAGGCTTCTGGAAAAGGCTCTTGCCTCCCCCGTAGTGCCTTTTTTAGGCAATGCCATGAGGTTAAAACTACCAACATGTGCATTTAATCAAAACACAAATTAGAGGTCTTGCTTCTAAATGCTATGAGTCTAAACATGAAACTGCACTCATTGCAAGCATTCTTAACCCTGGAAGATGCTAACATTTCTGCAGTCACAGAAACCTGGTTCAAAGCTGCAGAGAGCACCCCAGCCATACTATGTTACTCATCCTATCATACATTCAGTCCCAAAACCATGGGCAGCAAAGCAAAGGGAGGTGAAGTTTCAATATATATTAAAGACATATGCACCTCTAGGCTGGTCAAACATTAAGATGCATAGGAGACACTCCAGGCCAACTTAACCATTGACAAGACCCCTATTCAAATAATAGCTAGATACAGGCTCCCAACTTTGACTCAAGATGCCCACTCCACCTATCTGTACCTCTTTGAATCTATCAAGATTCAATCCTTTACCCTGATCCTGGGAAATGTTAACTATCTAACTATAGATTGGAAGAGCTACTCATGCCAAAACACAAATGCCCAGAGATGCCTTCATTTCATCACTGCAAATGCCTTGGACCAGCTTGTTACACATTCACAGTTGGTGTAATATCTTGGACTTGGTATTAATCAACATTAGTAACCACTGCAGCATCCCTACAGTGTCATCCTCCCTGGTAACATCCAACCACAAAGTTGTCACTTGCCAAGTCACCACCCCCACCCCACTAGGGTTAAACAAAAAAACTTCTCCAAAGCTGATTACAACCTCCTGAGGGATGGTATAAACAGCTTCACAGCCCCCTCACCCTCACCATCTGTAGGAACTGGCACAAATGTCCAAACCTACACCAAAGTACTATATGAACATTTATATAGCTGCATGGAATCAGGAATGCCTGACTGGACAAAATCATCATTCACAAGGAAGAGTAAACCTGTCTGGTGGGCATCTGCAATAAATAAACTCTATAATAAGAGGAAAACAAATTGTTGTCCAGGACCAAGAAGGAGCAGGTGCCTAACTGGAAGCAATACCTCCTTAGCCTGAAGAAGCAAATAAGAGCACTAGTGAAATCCTCCAAAGCAAACTTCAAGTCCAAACTGGCCACATATACTAAAGACAATCATAAGGCCTTCTTCACATATGTCCACAATCTCAAAGGAATCACACAGATCTGGTCAGAACTGGTGGTCAGAGGCACCACATGCACAAACACCATAAATATAGCTAACCTGTGGGCAGACAGGTTCAGTAAAAATGTCCCCCTGTGTCCCCACAGCAGTAAATCAGGACATCCCCAGCATCTGCCCCCCTCCCCTTATCTCTAGGAAGCAAGTCATCACTACCCTGTCAAAGGGAAAAAATACAGCCTGCATGGGACCCAATAATATCCCAGGCTGCATCCTACATGAACTGAGGCATGAACTTGCAGCAGCATTAGGCACCCAATAAAGCCAAAGCAAGAGTACCAGCTTCATCTCAGCCAAGTGGAGGACATCCACTGTCATCCCTTTGCACAAAGGTGGTGCATCCACTGATCCAGGAAATTATAGACCCATCAGCCTAACTAGCCAGATCTTCAAGGCCATGGAACGAATTGTCATGTACCTCATTAACAAAGACATTGTCAACCTCCACTCGATCCCACACAGTTTAGTTTTGTCAAGGGGAGGTCATGCCTGTTAAACTTGGTCAACTTCTTTGAGACAGTCACCAAAGCCATGAATGAGGGGAAGACAGTGCACACCACCTACCTTGACCTTGCTAAAGCCTTCAATACTATTCCCCACTTAGGTATAATAGATAAATTCTCTCAATTAGGCATCAATCCATATGTTACCAGATGGGTAACAAACTGGCTCACTGATAGAACCCACCTAACCAAAATAGGGGAACCCACCTCAAGCAGTAGACCTGCAATGAGCGGTGTACCTTGGGGATTGGTACTGGGGCCTCTGTTGTTTGTATTCTACTATTCTGAGGTACAGGCCAAAACCACTGGCTATCGCTGACCAAGTTTGCAGATGACTGAAACCTGGTGCTGTCATCAATTCCCCTAGTGATGTGGACATCCTAGAAGAGGGTCTCACCCAAACAAATGACTGGCACCAGAAACATGGCTTAAGCTGAATGTCAAAAAATGCATCATCATCCCCGCTGGGGAGAGTGATGTCTCCACAAATTATAACATTAATAACAAGGTCATAAGCACGCAATCAGTCGTGAGGAACTTAGGCACCCAGGTTGATAGCAAACTGACTTTTGACCATCATATTGCCTCCATTGTACAGAAAGCTTTCTGCATGGCCCACCTTATTAGGAAGGGTATCTAATCCAAGACAAGGAGGTCATAACATCCCTGTATTCTTCATTTATAAGACCCATTATTGAGTACAATCCCCCTTTGGGCATGTACCTCACAAAGCACATGCAACAGCTGGAGAGACCACAGAGGTTCCTCACCAGGAGAATCCAGGGCCACAAATATCAACCCTACACAGATAGGTTAAAAGCCCTGTCCCTCTACTCAGTCTCATACAGACTTCTCAGAGGTTTTCTCTGTCTGGCATACAAAGCAATCTCATATCCCACCTTAATGGGATGGCTGCATATCAGCAAGTCAAGCTCCACTTGAGTAACATTCACCCCGAACCTTAACCTGGTCTGACTGTGACATCAACAAGACTTAGGTTCATAGGTTCATAGGTGCATACTAAGCTAATGGCCCTGGAGCCTTTACAAGCCTAGCCCATAGAAGTGCCCTGGCATCATGCCGCTTGACGTTAGTTCCCAGTGCTCTTGGGGAGACAGATTTGTGTCCCAGAGACTCCCCTTTCTGTGGAATAGGCTCCCTATCCACCTCAAGCAGGGTGCCTCATTAACCCTTTTTAAGTGCAACTGAGATAACTGGATGGGGAACAGAAAATAAAACCCCTGGGATTCCACTTGTGTCCCTGCTGGACAGGTCCATCAAGTGCTGACTTGTCAGAACATGGGCTAAATTCTTGGCTAGACTTGTAAGGGCCTCAGGGCCAATACCCAAGTGACTTCCCATGATCCTATTTAATTGAACAGTGTGCAAAAATATGTTATATGCAATCTAGAGAAAGAGACCACATTGCAAAGAATTGCGTTGTTGCATGTTTTAAATGTAAAACAAACAAGGTCACTTTTGGATGAATTGCAAAGAAAATAAGAATACTACACAGAAGGGAAACTACACAAGAAAATACTGTAGAAATAGAGGGAAGAGTCAGTAAAGAAGTAACAGAAGTTGAAAATGAAATGATGGGTGATGATGAGGAGGGTGAGAAAGAGTAAAATGAAGGGAAAATGACAAAAATATTGTTTATAAAAAAGTTAACAAACAAGATAAAAAAGTGATGAAGAAAAATCGAAAAAGTGAAAAGTAGAAAGTCTATAGGAAATAGGATTAAAGATAGAAAATGAAAGTATATGATAACAACATTAAAAGAAAGGGAATAAGGATAATGGATAATGTGATAATGTGAGTATACTATCAGTGAATGTAAATAGCATGGTTAATGCTGGTAAGAGGTTAACTGCATATTCATAGGTAAGTACCAGACTAGCTGCCTTTGCAGACCATTTTAAGCCTAGCCAATTTTCCTTACAAAGGGGAGAATCAAACACTGTACATTGTGTTTTTAAGGTTAACATCTTAACCATTATACCAACAATTATAATATCTATAGGGAAGAAAAACTTTGTGGAACATAGGTACTAAAAATGTTCTAGTTTAGCAGTGTTGTTAAAAATGATCAAATTATGATACTAGACCATATTATGGTGAAACCAGGGAAAGCATCTGCAGTGAATATAAGAATCAAAGGTAAACTAATGAAAATAATTATGGTATATGCATGTACAGACAAAAAAACAAAGAGAATAGTTATTTGAAATGCTAAAATTATATGTCATTGTTAATATGGGCATTATGATCTTAGGATATTTTAATTGTATGTAAGGAAACAAAAAAAACGAATAATACAAGATATATAATAAAACAGAGAAAAATGAAACTGATAGGATAAATAAAAATAGGAACGAAAATGATTTTACTTATATAAGGAGTAATGCAGAAATAGATTTAATTATGTATGCAGATATTTACAAGAAATAAAAAACAGGAAAGATAACAGCCGAATTTTCATTTCAGGAAGGTAAATGAACAGTGGTTGAAAGGAATGAAATAGTAATTAGGATAGGAAAATGGCTTAAAATGAATGGAGTACATATAAAAAGATATTTCAATATGAATTAAAAATAATATATGAAGAGTATTAGACAATAAAATGTTTATATAGTAGTTTGACTTTTTGGTGGATTGAATATAAAAGAAAGATTAAAGAAGCACAGATAGAAATAGAAAAAAATATTTAGTAGAAGAAAAGAAAATATACAAAAATAATGAAAGAAATTTTGGAAAATGTAGGGATAAAAACTGAGTGTACGTAGAGAGGGAAAGAAAATTATATAAAGAAAATAAAAAATACAGAATGCTAAAAGAAATCATGCCTTTCTAAGTAAGAAAGTTAAAAAACAGACATTGGAAATAGAAAGTATTAATTTGAATAAATGCAAGCTAATAATGAATTAAGATGAGACATAAGAAGAATTGATCAGATATTTAAGTTAAAAAATTAAAGAAGATAAAATACATAAGAAAATAAAATGGAAAGGGGGAGTTTGAATGAGAAAAAAATAAACATTAACAAAAGATATGACTGTGTAAGAAATAAAGGAGGCATTTAAAAAAGTTAATGAAAATTCAGTCCAGGTCCTTATACTTTGGATTATAAGTGGTATAAAAACATGACAGAAGAACAAAAAACATGTTAACTGAATTATTTAATGAATGGATGGAAGAAGGATTAATAAAAGGTGATATATGTGAAGGAGTAATTAAGCTGATATTGACAAGGTGAGATAAAAAGTTATTGAACAATTGGAGAACAATAATATTAATGAATAATGATTCTAATTTTTTATGAAAATAATGCCAAAAAGAATAGAAAAAGTATGCATGAGAGTTTGGAACAAAGGAATATATGGTATAAAAATACAGGTAAAATAAATGTTAATAATTATTAAAGAGGTAGCATATAATATTACAAAAGAAAACTATGTAGTAAGAATGATAGAATGTGATATAAAAAGAGAAAATGATAATATAGAAAGAAAACAAATATGGGCTAGTATAGAAGAATACAAAAATAAATAAAAAATATTGATTATTTAGAACTAAATATAAAACAGTTGTACTGGAGTAATGGTTAATTATTGGAATATAGAAAAATATGTACAAAAAGATGTTAGACAAGGCTGTATGATAAGCAGTATATTATTTGCTTTGGTCATGAATGCAATCATAGGAGAAGTAAGAAACAGTATGGACAGTGCTATATATAGGTATTGTAGAGAAATAGAAATGTCTTTAGTTACGAATTATGCAGATGGTGTTGTCATTTTTGCTAAAATATTTATTGGATAGCCGAAGTACTTTAAAAAGTAGAAAAATGGTTAAGTTCTGTGTAATAATGTGAGGTATTGCCAGCTATGCCAGGAGAAGTAGGGCAGTGGATGTGTAACATATGCCAACATAGCTAGCTGGAATTTTGTAAAGAATTATATGTCATTTGTATATCAAACTGATTTGTACAGATGCTTGTATTGAAAAACATATTTGTAAAGCTCCTTGTGTTAAAAATGTACCAACAGTGGGTCCTGACTATATTGTAACTGAGAAAATGTGTATATGTTAACAGAAGATACTGGAAGAGAATAGGTTAATCTCAATCCAGCTAACTTTGAAAATAGTAAGAAATCAAATTATTTAATTTATGCCATAAAAATTGTATTTTACAGTTTTGACTGCAGCCAGAGACTAAATGTCTGTACAAGAGAATGGTTTATTAGCTCCTGTAGGAAAAAATGGAAGTGTTTTATGGTTTTATAGCTTCCAGGTGTTATAACAGATGTCAGCAAAGCTCTATCTGTGTGTATGGTAACACATATGTGCTAAATTTTGATTCAGTTTCTAGCAATGTATGTAGCATGGAGACCAGAAGCCAGATGATCAGATGTAAGTGATGTCATTCTGTAATCTAGGACAAAAATTATGTGTTAATACCAGATGAGAGAAAAGTCTCAGAGGACACTGTTTTTGAAACCTGACATAGAAGGATCCACTCACTTACTTAATTTTGCTTTGCTCTAGAAGTGAACCTGGGAATAGTAATTCTTTAGATCAGTCAGGAAAATATAGTGCGATTAGATAGTACTGTTTTTCTGTAACTGTGTAAATCTATTCATCTGTGTTATTTTAATATTTTCTGTGCTTAAAACTATGGTGTTTATTGTAAATAGATATCCCATATTTTCATGTTCTTTTATTGTCTATTATTAAATATATTTAAACTTTACATTGTGGCTGATCCTTTAGAGAATACTTTAACATTTGTGAGTACTTATATCTATTTGTTGATTCTGTGGCTACTCCTGAATGCCTTACTGAATTTGTCAAAGCACTACCATTTGTTTGTTTGTGTCTTTTGGCTTTTCCCGGTTAGGGGTCGCCACAACGGAATTCTGGTCTGCTAATGATTGGCAGTAGATTTTTAAGTGCTGCCTTGCCGGGCCTAACACACAACCTTCAGCGAAGGAATGCCCATTCATGCATGTCGCCACACAGAAGACGCTCTAACTGAGAATTGAACGGGCAACGTCTAACTGTGAGGCGACAATGCTACCGCAGCACCACCACCGCAGTTACAAAGAAGCACTACCATTTGTATTAATATTAATTTCACTCAGTATAATTGAGTATACACTTGTAAGAGCCTTAGAGTAGTAGTCTGGGCAGAAGGGGTTTGAGTAATAAATCTGTGCCAGCCTTTCCCACTTTCCCAGGTTTAAGTGTGCGTGAATGTGTGTGTGTGTGTGTGTGTGTGTGTGTGTGTGTGTGTGTGTGTGTGTGTGTGTGTGTGTGTGTGTCTGTGCACATGTTTGTGAAAATCAAATCTCAAAGAGTGAGGGTGTCAGCTGCTTGGAGCAGGGACACAAAGCACTGATTTCACAGACAGGGTACTGGAGAACTTGGCTTGGACACTCAGCTGAGGACTCAACTCTACAGATGTGCCACTGGGAGTCTTACTGGCGGTAAGGAAAGATTTAATGGTTAGGTTGATATGTGTGTCAAAGTTTAGATTATGATCAATTGTTGCACCTAAAAGTTTGGTGGTTGTGTCCGGAGTTATTACAGTACCATTATTAGATGTAATTGTGAAGTTGATAGCAGAAGACTTCTGACTGGGACAGAATAGTACCAATTTAGTTTTTTGGGGGGTAAGGAGGAGACAGCATTGATGGAACCAGTTTTCAACTAAGGTAAATACTGCTTGGGTACTCGAATGAAGTCCAGCAGGCGAGGAGGCTGAACATATTAATGTCGAGTCGTCGGCATATTGTATGCAGGTGGTTTGTGGAAGGGAGATTTTCAGATCATTTATGAAAATAGTGAAGAGGAGGGGTCCCAGAATAGAGCCTTGTGGGACTCCAAGAGTTATAAGGAGAAGAGTAGATAGTTTATTTTCCCAGAGGACTGCTTATTGTCTATTTCCTAGATAGGAGTTGAACCAATTAGCTGTCTGGGTATCTAGTGAAAGTGATTTGAGTGAGTTTAACAGTAATTGATGATTAACCATATCAAATGCTTTTGAGAGGTTAATAAAGAGGGCTGAGGACAGTAAGCTGTCGTTCTGATTTTTATTAATGCAGTCAGAAAAGGATAGTAGAGCAGTTGTAGTACTATGGAAAGGCCTAAAACCATGCTGGCATTCAACTAGCAGGTGGTTTTGGAGGAGATGATCGAGTAGCTGATGGTGAATACATCTCTCCATAATTTTTGTTAAGGGGGAAAGTAGGGCTATGGAGTGGAAGTTTGAGAGTTCATTTGAGTTCCCACCCTTATGCAGTGGGATAGTATATGAGACTTTCCAGAGGGATGGGATGGAACTTTTTGTAATGGTTCTGTTAATTAAGATGGAAACAGGGTAGGCAAGCACTCCAGCTGCCATGTGAAGGTATTCAGCTGGGAGGAGGTCAGCTAATGAAGTGCATGGTTTAAGCTTAAGAAGTAGGGAGTGTATGAGAGATGTTAGCATAGGCTGCAGTTGTAATACTTGGGGTAGGGTGGTTGGCAAGAATGAGTCAGTGGTTGGCATGGATGAGTCAGTGGTAGTAACAGGTGGTAAGGTAATTGCTAAAGATTGAACAGTTTCTGAAAAAAAAAATGTTAAAAATATCAGCAATTTGGTTGAGAGAATTATGAGTCAAGTTAGAGGGGGTAGGTGTTTTGGCTTGTCCAGGATGGAGTAATTTATTTAATCCTGACCAGAATTTTTGTGGGTGTAGATATTGGGTTTGTTGGAATTTAAGGTAATAGTTTTTTTATTGAGGAATATTGATTTTTTAGTGGCATTCCTGAGCTGTCTAAAATTTAAATGATCAATAGGGTCTTTGGTACTTCTCCATATATTCAGATTTTATTTCTCAGTTTCATTTTTTTCCTTGTCTCATTTGAGAGCCAGGGAGCAGCTTTGTTCCTAATTTTAATAGTACGAGGGGGCATGGTGCTCAAGGATTTTTAGGAATGTATTGTAAAAAAAAAAAAAAGATAACTACAAGAAAATAAAGGATTAGGAGAAGAATGTCTGGAAATATAAAATTAATTTAATAACACAGGAACAGATATTTAAGAAATAAGATTTGGAAGCTATGGACAGATACAAGAATAACGGACAATAATATTAGAGGAAATAAAAAAACCTTGAGTAATTTTTTGGAAGAGTTTTATGTTGAGCTTTAAAGAGTGTATCTAATAAATTCTGTAGTATTAGGAAAACTGAGTTACTTAGGATATATAGTAGTGGAACTCTATAATTTATAGAAAGAAGGTCAAGACTGAATCCAATAAAAACAGGAATTATTTACAACAATGGAGGGCTTAACTTAAAAATACAATACTGCATTTGATGTCATTATCTTTGCAGTGGATATTAAGTTTAAGAATCATAGGGAATGACAATATGCTAATAAAATTGATAAATAAAAATGTTAAAGTTTCTTAGAGAGAATAAAATAGAATGAAAGAATAAGGAACATGGCAAGTAGAGAACCTAATGAATGGGAAAAAGAATAAAGGCATATAAAATAAATATAAGTAATAATTGAACAAAACATAAAGATAAGGCATGAAAAAGTCGTGGTGGAATTTTTTACATTTATCCATGGGAAGGTGTAAGTGAAAATATTAAAGAAGTTATAAAAGAAAGAAAAGAACATTTAAAAATGGGAGAAAGGATTTTATATGAAGTTTGATGTTAAGAAAGTTACCTGTGAAAGAAGAGATTAAGTGCAATATTGTAGGGCAAAGAAAGTGTGTTAATTGTGATCAAATAGAAACTATGGAACATGTAATTTTGAGTGTGAAAGTGTTAAAAAGGTTTTGGGAATAATAAGAAAGCAGAAGGATTTTGGAGGATTAGGAGAACATAAACATGGAAGATGTCATTTATGGGTATTTTGAAGATTATTGTTGAAGAACTGTAGATAAAAAATAAAAAGTGTATGGAATAATATATCAGATATGGTAAATGAAAACAAAGGTGGTGTTATTTAAAATGGGATATGAAGGAAATAATGGAAAAAATAAGAATATGGTTGTGGAATAAAAAGTAGAGGTTAAAAAATAATATGTAAACGGTAAAGGAAAGATATATATAAAATGATATAGATATATCGGATGTTAAAGTAACATGATTGTATTGAAACAAAAATAGTGTTTGTATTGATTTTGATAAAGAAACCCTACTCTTTGGATGACTTTTGTGAGGTGATCACTAGGTGGTGCCAGAGGGCCATTACCAGTGATCACCAAATCTAAGATGGATGATATGAGTGAAGATAAGCTGAAGAAGAAGAAAACAGCAACTGGAATTCAGAAAGAAAACTATATTTTAGAGATAACTACCATAGGATTAGGGGGTCTGGCTAACTTTGTTTTACAAAAAAAAAAAAATGATGGAAGACAGAACCAGAAGAATATGAGGTCATGCAGTGGAGTGTGGTAACAACATATTTGGCAGTGAGAGCAAGACAGAAAGACAGACAGATGCTGCAAATAATGGTGTGAATACAGAGGGGGCATGTCTCACTAGTAGAGTGACTGGTTTTAAAGGCATGCTCTCTGTTTGGCTTCAGGAGGATAGAGACCATCAAACAGAGAAATACTGACAGCAGTGTTTCCACTGTAAGGACTTATGCTACAGCAGTACCATGTTCCAGTGAAAGAGTGAAGAAAGAAAGGGATGTGTAGGTGCAGAGGAGACAGAGTGGAGCAGCTGTGAGCTGGAGCAAAAGGCCTGCTGTGCAGGTGAAAACAAAGTATGAATAGCAAATAAATAGATATTGTGTTTTACACAACATTGTTAGTCTCTTGGGACTCAGTCTGTCTAACATTAGGATATTAATTCATATAGGAACTTAACTTTCTGTGAAATAACTTTTGAGATATTTGTATTAGCAGCAAGATTTGCTAATGAATCTGAAAGAAGAAGTGAAATATCTCCTGGAAGGACTATATTTATCAAAATGTGAATGTACATGTAAAAGAAAACTGAGATAGAAGAAAATGAATTAAAATGTTTTCTCTAAGCTTATCAGAATGTTGTTTATATTAAAATAAGTTGTGGATGACAGAAAATTATGGACTGAGGGATGGAAAGTTTATGTAATTTTAAAATAGAAAGTAACATGTTCATAGGTTCATAGGTTCATAGGTAGGTACTAGGCTATTGGCCCTAGGACCTATATAAGCCTAGCCAAAAATGTACCTTGGCTTTTGCCACCCAAGAAAATTATTTTCCTGTGCCCCTGTTGAGCAGAGCCACAGAAGTGATCCCCAGGGTGAATTTCCTATCTCCCATCCAATCATAAAGATTTTTCTTGAAGAGTGCTAATGAGAAGCTCTGTTTGACATAGATAGGTAGTCTGTTCCAGAGTATGGAAAGTTTCTGGGACAGGAATCTATCCCTCCAGCATGTTCTGTTTATTGTGGTGACAAGGTTTAGGTCGCTAGAGCATGTAGCTCGGAGGGATTGGGATTTCTTTAAGTGGAGCATGTCCAACAGCTCTGGGTTTAACATAACTTTGTATGTTAGGCAGAGATCGCCTGAGTAGGCGATATGCAACGGAGTAAAGCTGGAGTTTTTTGAGACGGTCTACGTATGGCATCTGTTTGAGGCCAGTAATCCTCTTTGTGAGGTATTTTTGTGGCCTTTCCAGTTGGTGTGGATGTCTTGTGAGGTACTTGTACTCTATAATGGGTCTAATGAGTGATGAGTAGAGGGGAACAATGACCTCTTTTTTTCTGGATGACAAACCATTTGTGATGAAGTGAGCCATGTAGAGGGATTTCCTGACCACTGTGGCGATGTGATTATCAAAGGAGAGACTATTGTCCACCTGTGTCCTAAGGTCTCTTATCACATTTTCAGCATTAAGTAGACTACCAGCTATGTGGTAGTTCATAGGTACAGAGTTTTTACCAAAGGGGATGACAATACACTTTTTGACATTGTGCTTCCGGCCATGGCTTTGACACCAGGCATCTGTCTCAGTGAGGCCCTTTTGTAGTATGTCCACATTGTTAAGAGTTTTGATTATGGCTCCTAGTTTGCAGTCATCTGCAATCTTTGTTCGCCAAAGACCTTCTGTGTTAGCCTGTACTTCAGAGAAGTAGATACCAAACAGGATTACACCATGTACCTAATATAATAGCAATAAACTGGGGAAAAAGAGAGTGTTAACTACTGGGGGCAGCTCCTATGGGGATGAATTACATTTAATCCAGGATTATACAAAAAGAAGGTTTGAGCAGTGTGGGGAGTGTGGACATTCCAGGAAAAATGTAAACCTTACTGTAGGAAATATAGAACTGAGAGCATATATTGGTTTGATTACCTACTAACTGAAAAACAAGGACTGAGTGAGGAAAGTGAGGGTGAAGAACAAGTTTGTATGGAAGAAAGGGTGGAAGTGAATGATGGAAGGATAGGTGGGGGTGAGAGTGAGGAAGTACAAGAAAAGTATAGTAAAATATGCACTAGATAAAATATACAAATTAACAAACAAAAAAGAAATACATATAAAGATGGAAAACATGTCTGGGGTATTACAAATAGAGGAAGCAAAAGCACAAATATCCTGGAAGAAACCTGTGGTGGCTGTAATACCTAAAGATGGTAAAGACCCATCAGACCCAGCTTCATATAGGCCCATTTCAATTTTAAACCATGATTATAAAGTGTTATGCCAATAATAGCTAAAAGAATGACAAATATGTTGCCAATATTGTTAGATATTCATCAGTTTTTTGGAGGGGAGGCAAACATTTGATTACATCAATAGAACAATGATGATTCAGAGGGAAGCAGAATTTAAGAAAATATAGCTGTTGTTTGCGGGTCTTGATGCATGGAAAATATTCAGTAGAGTAAGCTGAGATTTTCTGAATAGGCAATGGAAACATTTGCATTTTCTAAGACAACAATATGGTTAATTAGGAGAATATATATGGGATTGGAGGGGAAAAAATAAAGTGGGACGGTTCCTCTCTGATGACCTGTATCTGAACAAATGAATCATTCAGTTGTGTTCTCTTTCCCCTTTTGTTATTTGCATTGTATTTAGAGCCATTGGGAAAGAAAATAAGGGTCTTAGAAATTCAAGGATATAATTGACATGGTAACCAAGAAAAGTTGGCTTTCATTGCAGATAATAAAACCAGAAAATTACACCTGAGTGTTGTGAAACATTCTGAGACAGTTACAAGTAATTTCAAGCTGTATGATTAAAAAAGATAAAGCAAAACTTATAACTGTAAACTATATACCCACAAATGAATTGGTTCAGCAATACCCATAGTTACAGGGGCATGATAAAAAGAATTATTTAGGAGTATGGGTTAAAAAGGCTTCTGTAATGGTAGTTAAGGCTATGTGGGAAGAGACTAAATAAAAGATAATACAAAAAATTGAGAAACTGGAAGCTCTTGCTTTCATATATGGATAGCAAGATACAATCAGTGAAATGTTTTTAGTCTCTTTAGTTTTATATACGTCAGGCATATTTTTATCAACCAGGGGAAAAGTTTTGGACAGCAATTAATAAAGACTTGAAGGATTTTATCTGGGAGGGGAAAAGGGTAAGGTTCAAGTGGGTTAAACTGACCCTTCCAACAGAACAAGGTGCTTTAGTATTACTTGATTTGAAGGAATGTTTTAGAGCTACACAGTTAAGGCTCATATACATAACCCAAGCAGAAAGCTATAATTCAAAGTGGAAAGTGACAGGTTCATAGGTAGGTACTAGGCTATTGGCCCTAGGGCCTATATAAGGCTAGCCAAAAAGGTGCCCTGACTTTCGCCATGCAAGAAAATTATTTTCCTGTGCACCTGTCGATCAGAGCCACAGAGGTGATCTGTGGGGTGAATTTCCTATTTCCCATCTAATCATCAAGATTTTTCTTGAAGAGTGCTAATGAGGAGCTCTGTTTGATATAGATGGGTAGTTTGTTCCAGAGTATGGGAAGTCTCTGGGACATGAATCTATCCCTCCAGCATATGCTGTTTATTGTGGTGACAAGGTTTAGGTCCCTAGAGCATGTATTTTAGAGGAATTGGGATTTCTATAAGTGGAGCATGTCCAACAGCTCTGGGTTTGACATAGCTTTGTATGTTAGGCAGAGATCACCTCTGAGTAGGCGATATGTGACAGAGTAAAGCTAGAGTGTTTTGAGATGGTCTGCATAGGGCATCTGTATGAGGCCGGTAATCTTTGTGAGGTATTTCTGTACCCTTTCCAGTTGCTGTAGATGTCTTGTGAGGTACATACCAAAAAGGGCATTGTACTCTATAATGGGTCTAAT
The DNA here is from genome assembly GCF_019279795.1 of Protopterus annectens. Lineage (NCBI taxonomy): Eukaryota > Metazoa > Chordata > Ceratodontiformes > Protopteridae > Protopterus > Protopterus annectens. The sequence goes on from NC_056735.1 coordinate 1,969,061,587, forward strand.
GAGTGTTGAGTAGAGGGGAACAATGACCTCTTTTTTCCTGGATGAGAAACCTTTTGTGATGAGGTGTGCCACTTGGAAGGATTTCCTGACTAATGTGGCAATGTGATTATCAAAGGAGAGACTACTGTACACCTGTGTCCCAAGGTCTCTTATTACGATTTTGGTGTTAAGTAGACTACCACCTACATGGTAACTCATGGGTACAGAGTTTTTACCAAAGGGGATGACAATGCACTTTTTGGCATTGAGCTTGAGGCCATGACTTTGACAGCAGGCATCTGTCTCAGTGAGGCCCTTTTGTAGGATGTCCACATCATTAGGAGTTTCAATTATGGCTCCTAGTTTGCAGCCATCTGTGAATTTCTTTAGCCAAAGAACTTCTGTATTAGCCTGTACTTAAGAAAAGTAGATACCAAACAGGAGAGGGCCCAGGACTGAACCCTGTGGTACTCCACTTGTCACTGGTCTGAAGTTGGATTTGGAGTCTGCTACTTTCACAGTGAGGGTTCTGTCAGTGAGCCAGTTGACAACTCATCTTGTGACATAAGGATTTATACCTAGTTTAGTAAGTTTATCTATAATTCCAGAGTGGGAGATGCTGTCAAAAGCTTTGGTGAGATCTAGATAAGCTGTGTGAACCACCTTACCCTTGTCTACGGCATTGGTGACTGCTTCAAAGAAGTCTATCAGGTTTAGGAGACATGATCTGCCTTTTACAAACCAAAACTGGGTGGGGTCCAGAGTTTGGAGATTACCAATGTCTTTATTTATAAGTTCCATGACGATACATTCCATGGCCTTGCAGACCAGGGTCGTTAGGCTCATGGGGAGGTAGTTCCCGGGGTACATGGTGGATCCCCCTTTGTGGAGTGAGACAACCATCATTGTGCATTATTCAGTGGGCACAAAGCCTGAGATGAGGCTATGACTGAACATGGCGCTTAGGTGGGGTGCCAGTTAATTATGTAATTCATGTAGAACGCAGCCTGGGATGTTGTCAGGTCCCATGGATGCTGTGTTCTTGGCTTTGGAGAGTGTGATTTTTACCTGTGCAGCTGTGATTACAGGACCTTTGCATTCTTCTGGTATAGAGATGGGCCCTTTAGGAGGTAAGAGGAGGGTAAAGTTAGCACTGAAGCTATCTGCAGGGATGTTGGCAACATCAGTTGTTTCTGTATATTTAGTGCCATTGTGCTGTAACTCAGAGCAGATCTGAGTGTTGCCATTGAGATTCTTGACATAGCTATAGAATGCTTTGTGGTTGTCTTTAGAATCAGTGGTGATTTTGTTTTTGTAACTAGCTTTGGAGGATTTTATGAGGGATCTCAACTTCTTACTGAGGCTTACCAGGGAGTTCCTCCAATCATGGGATTTTACTCTTTTTTGCAAGTTTTTTTTTTTTCTGTTGTAGAATTTGTTTATGGCAGGGAACCATCAGGCTGGCTTCCTTTTTTTGGAGGATAGCATCTTGGTTCTGTTAGGGATAGCACAATCCATGCACTCGTGTAAGTGCTTATAAAGTGAATTTGTGTAGGATTCAGCAGTCGTACCTCTATTGTCCATCTGCATGAGTGTCGTGAAGTTTGCCACTTCTGTCGTAAGAAGCGTGAAGTTGGCTTTGGAGAAATTTTTTTATGGTGGTTTCCCTAATGATGGGTTGGGGCAGGATGTGGATGTCTAGGGTGATTAGCTTGTGGTTGGATCTAACCAACGAGGAACTGACCTCTGGTGTGGAACACCGGTCACCCATGTTGGTAATGACCAGGTCTAGGATATTGCTGCCCCTGGTAAGGGTATGGATAAGTTGATCCAAGATGCTGGAATTTATGAATTTCAAAAATCTTTGAGCAAAAGAGTTGGTACATGAGTAGTTTTCCAGTTAATGGTGGAGTAGTTGAACTCACCCATTATTAGGGTGTTGGGTTGTACCATAATATTTTCCAGTGTATCAAGAAATGAGGAGTGGGAATCCTGGGGCATGGTGGGGGATCTGTAGCAAGTTACAATTTTGATTGTGGTCTTGCCCAGAGTTAGTTGCATTTGGATAATCTTGGATGCATTATGCTGAGCAAATAGCCTGGAGGTGTGGATATCCTTAATGAATATGGACACGCCTCCACCTTTAGTGTTTTGGTCCAGGTTAGGTGTCCGAATGATGTGGTGTGAATTATTGCCTGGTAATGCAGGGGTGCTTTCTGAAGCCTTGAACCAGGTCTCTGTCACTGCACAGATGTTGATGTCCTCCATTTTAAGGAGTGCCTCTAGTGAATGCATTTTGAGGTTTGGACTTCTAGCACTGAGTAGAATTACGCTCAGATTTTGCTTGCTTGTACCTGTTACGGTGGTGAATTTGTCATTTGAACCTTGCCTAAAAAAAGGCACTATAGGGGTGGCAAGAGCCTTTGCCAGTATCCGGAATCCCAAGGGTGACAGGTGCAGGCCATCTCTGGCAAAGCATTGTGGTCTGTCAATCATGTCATCCCAGGCAGACAGATACTGGATCCCCTTAGAATGACACCAGAAGCTTAGCCAATTGTTGAAGTCAGTAATTTTGTCCTTTTACTGTGGTACTATTCTGGGTAATGGCAGGATGCTACTCAGGGCTAGGGTCATACCTGCCAGGGCTACAAGATCGGAGAGCTCCTCCATGTCTCTTTTCATGTAGTCCAGGGAGGTACATCTCAGGTCATTCCACCAACATGGACAATGACAGAGTCATATTTGTACGTATTGTGGAGTGACCTGAGTGTGTGCATTATGTGGTGGATCCTGGCACCCAACAGGCAGCTAACAGTAACTTTCTCTTTGTTTAGCCTGGTGAGTGGAACATCAGTGTGCCTGACTATAGAGTCACCTATGACTAGAGTGTTGGGTATGTTGTTATGCCTTATGAGCTGTGGTTGAGTGGCACACTGAGTTTGTGGGCTATGTGTCATTTGGGTTGTGTTGGGGGGTGGATGTTTCTTGCTTTTCTGCTTTGGAGGTCTCTGTTGCTTGAGAAGATTTTTATTGAGACCCTCCATGAATGTAGGTGTGTGTTTTGTGTTGCTATGTGTGTGTTTTGGTGGTGTAGGTTTTGAGGGACTATGTGATGAGTGTGGTGTGGTGTAAGTGTTTACCTTCTCCTCTTGACTGTCTAGTCCCATCTTGGGTGAAGAGAGCTTTGCTTCCAGTTTGGCTATATAAGTGCATCTCTCACAGGTTGTAGCATTGGGTAGTAGGTGGACCGGGTTGTCTGTGTACATGAGGCAATTGCTGCATTGCCCCAAGATGCCCCGATTCATTAGGTAGACAGGAGAAAACACCGAGAGCTGACCCTTAGACATGCCTGGATAGGTGCTTATTTATTAAGTACTAAAATCTGTTTTCCTCTAGACAAGTGAGGAAAGATGAGTGCTGGAGTAATCTGTAGCTTATTTAGTGCTTACAATGAGTTCTGAACAAGTGCTGAGCTCAAAGAAACAAATTTGAGTGTTAAAACTAAAAAACTGGCTAGTTCTAAGGGAAAATTTGAAGAGCAGACTTTATGGCACCAGGAATAGTTTAACCCTAGCTAAATTGCAATGCATAAAGTGTATTTTTTAATATAACAGTAGCAAATGAGGAAACTGATTTAAACAAATTAACCAATTAACCAATAAAAACCTAAAAAGTGAGCCCTGTTCCAGCAGTCTTCGATCAGACAAGTTCTAACTACACACTCCTGCCACTAGGGTGCAGGGGAACCTTTTCCAAAAAAGATGGTCTGCATTAGTGCTCAAGTTATACAAACAAAGCTAGAGTCAGCAGGTCTGAATTTAGCCTATGCTGCAGCAAACAAGGCATACCAATTTCAGAAAGAAGCAGTTCAAATAAGCAGGCACAATAAGCCTTTAACCAGAAACTCCCAGCTCAGAAGGGCAGAATCTACCCTCTCCTCCCACAACAGTGCTGATCACACCTTCTTAATGTAAAATAACTGGCCTGAAGCCCAAGTGCTTAAACCAGAACTAATACACTTTTAGAATAAAAGACACTATGCCTTCAATCAGCAACTCCCAACTTAGAAGGCTGCAAGCTACCTGTCATGCCACAACAGTGCAGACCACAAACCTTCTTAATGTAAAACAACTGGTCTGAAGCCCAAGTGCTTCAACCAAAGGCTTAGAATAACAGTTACAATTTAATCAGGCTACTAACAAGCAGTAATAAATACAGCAGAATAAATGCAATAAAGTAGGAAAAAACACAAATACAGTAAGAGCAGATGAATAAAGTGCATGTTTATATAACAATAGAAAACAAGCAAACTGATTTAAACAAATTACCCAATTAACCAGTAAAAAAGCTCAAAACTGAGCCCTGTTCCAGCAGTCTTCAATCAGAGAAGTTCTAACTGCACACTCCTACCACTAGGGTGCGGGGGAAGCTTCTCCAAAAAAGATGACCTGGATTAGTGCTCAAGTTATACAAATAAGGCAAGATTCAGCATATCTGGATCTAGTCTATGCTACAGCAAACAAGATGCACCAATTTCAGAAACAAACAGTTCATATAAGCAGGCACAATAGTCCTTTAACCAGAAATTCCCAGCTCAGAAGGGCAGAATCTAGCCTCTCCTCCCACAAAAGTACAGACCACAAACCTTCTTAATGTAAAATAACTGGCCTGAAGACCAAGTGCTTAAATCAGATCTAATACACTTTTAGAATAACAGACATTGAGCCTTCAATCAGCAATTCCCAACTTAGAAGAATGTAAGCTACCTGTTCTGCCACAACAGTGCAGACCACAAACCGTCTTAATGTAAAACAACTGGTCTGAAGCCCAAGTGCTTAAACCAAAAGGCTTAGAATAACAGTTACAATTTAATCAGGCTACTACCAAGTTGTAATAAATGCAGCAGAATAAATACTATTTAAGAAGAGGCAAAAGCAAAATAAAGTGTAATTGTTTTAGTAAAGTGCAAGGAGAGAGGAAGCAGGAGCAGAAGAACAATTCAAGGTTAAGAACCTAAGTGGGTTGGCCTTCTCAAATGTTCTCCCTGTATTAAGTAGAGTGAACACCAGACTGGGAGGGGTGTCTCAGATCAAATTCACAGTAGGGGCAGGCAACTGCAAAGCCACCAACTATAACAACATTATAAGAATAGGGTGGGAGGGAGAGGAAAAAACAGTTTCAGGACAGATGAGAAACAAAACAATGCCAGAAAATATATAAAATAATTCAGTCAGGCAAAAAAAATAATTCAATCAGGCAAAATTAAGACAATACAGAACTCTGAAAGGTTAAAATGCCAAGAAATATACTTATCAATCAGCAATATATTTTCAGATTGTTTGAGAATCACACTTCAGCTAGAACACCAGGAGTTTCCAACAGTGTATGCAAGAAGTTATAAACAGAAACTATTTCTAAATCAGCAAGCCTTGAAGCAATCAGATAACACAAAAGCTGTTAGACCAGTGATAATGAAGTGTTTGGGAGAGGGTTCAAGAAGTAAAGAGAAAGTGGAATTTGGATGCAGATCCTTAAGGAGAATAACGACTTCTATAAATAATGTTCTATTCATAAAGTGGTAGAAAATTATATCTTGGTTACAGATGATGTGAAAGAAAAAAGATGGAAAATATGGAATTAAAAAGCAAAGTTTTCAGATCATAGGTTATATGAGCAATAAAAATAGAGAATGAATGAAAATATAATAAAAGAAGGAAAGGGGAAAATTGCAAGAATGGAATGTCTTTAAAAAAGAAAGAGGGCAACTGTAGGAAGATTATATGACAATGAAGCCATTTTATGGCAGATTGACAAAGTGGCTGATGGTGTATAAAGAAAAGTTAAAAATGGAATAAAGAATAAATAATGCATAATAAATGAAATAAAATAACTTTTTGAAAGAATACTAAAGAAATGAGCAGGGTCTTGAAGAAGAAGAAAATAAGCTATATAAATATAATAAAGAAAAATAGAAATAAGGATATTTAGATAAAATATTATGTGAAAGGGAGCAAAGATAAATTTTCTCCATTGTTTCACAAGAAATTGAGATGTAATGAGAAAAAAAAAACGAATGTAAAGAAGGATGAAAAAGGACAAGTAAAATATAAACAAGAATAAATAATGGATGCAGTTGAAAGTTATGTACAGAATATGCATAAAAAAGAATGTGATGAGGTGAAAGTAAAAAAGGAGGTAGAGGAATAAATGAAAAAAGAATCTAGAGGAAAGAGTTAGGGAATGCTAGAAAGGAAGAAAAAGAAAAATACGTACCAGGTCCAGATGGATTATGGTATAGTTTTTATAATAAAGAAATCTCAGATAATGAAAGGATTATCTTTTTCCTGGAAATATTGAATGACTGGATGGATGGAGTAAAGAATAAAAAAGAAGAGATTTGTAAGGGGGTTATAAAATCTATATGGAAAAATGTATAAAGGGAAGAAATAAACTGGAGACCAATTATATTGAGAAATACTGATAACAAAACATTTATTCAGCAAAAAAATGATGAATGTTATGAAAGAAGACTTGGATGACTGGGTGTATGGGGTTAAAGGCAAAACAGCAAATGAAATGCTAATGATGGCTAAAAAAGTGGTTGATTGTACAGATACAGTGAAGGAAAAGTAACAGTATTTGATGTGACTAAGATATTTGATAGTATTGATCATGGGGTGATATTGAACAGTTTAAAAGAATATGAAGCCAGAGAAAAAATAAGGACAGTAAAAACAATTTATGAAACTCCAAAAAGGACTACATTTCTGACATCACTTCCTTATAGGAAGACTTCTTAGTTCTGCTGGATTTCTTTCTTGTATGATTTCTCTCTCTATTTTTATCTCTCTCTATTTCCTCAGAGTCAAGGAGGAATGAAATAAAAGCAGAACATTAAAATCACCATCTACAATCTCCTTGTTTGATTTTTTTTCCTTCCTGTACCTTTCTGGGTGTTTTCTATGGCTTGATTCCTTCCCATGACAAGTCTCTATTTGTGTGCTAATTACTTACAAAGAGTTGACACTTTATAGTCTATTTCCATCTAACTTGTTCTTTCTTCATTTACATCTCCACTTCCCTCAGTCATTGCAAATAATAAATCTGCTCACAAAACATTTTAGAAACACATAAAAAGGTGCTCCATGACTGAAGTTTCCCTTGTTGTGATTATAACTTCCAAGTAAAATCACAAAATAGTAAAATAGTAGGAAACACACATCTACATCAGTCTTTGCATCTTGCACCCAGCAGCATGGGGAACTGAGGCCCCATATACCTAATATCTGCATATGTTAACTCTGAGATCTCTATGTCATGGGGAAAGGAGAAATCTCAAGAGACACCACAACCTCTGTCTTTTAATGCACCATGCTGTAATCATACATTAGTAATAATGCATTAAATTGTTGATCGGTAATGTGCTGCATATAAGCCTATTTCCTACACAACAATCTTAAAATACAAAATAACATTTTATTTGTTTTTCAGTAAAGTATCTGTCATTCTTTATTTTGTCAAAAAGAACCCAAATCCTCTTTATTTTACATGCACAATTTGAAAACATATGGATCAAATGTTTGTGATAGATGATTGATATGGTACAGAAGGATATGAATTATGTTCTCTTGGTATAGCTGTAAATTACTAGAGTTTCTTGGTGAAGGCTGCTAAGAAAAGAAATCCTATTAAACAGCATATTTTCAGGCTGATAATGTGAGTCACTGCTCTTGTGCATTAGAAATCACTAGTCTCTAAACATTTCTAGTATGCACTCACCATGCTGTCTCTCTGCATCAAATGCGTACTGTATAAATCCCTCTGAAGTATAAACAGGCATCGTTATTACATTCAGTCACTGTTACAACAGAGATAAAACACTCATTAGAAATGAGGCAGTATGCGCGTGAGACAGACATTATTCAGTTGCTCATCTTTATGACCTCTGTTTGCATGTCTTTCCTATCAGGTGATTGTTTTATGAATTGTATGGAAAAATTATAAACTCCCTGCTTGGCTGCATGGTCCAACTCCTCTGGTCATTCCTCAATGGAGTATCTTCAAGGCTTTCTGACATCTGATATCTTAGTAGTGAGGAAGTTTCTGGTGAAAAAGAAGGTGAGAGGAGAAGTAGGAGAGAACTGAGGTAAACAAACTGAGTGAACTGAGGTAAACAAACAAGTAACTATGGTATAAAGAGAACATAGCCTAAAAATAATGTATATTCCTGACATAATTAACACAGTAGGACAAAAGACAGACAGATGAAAATGAGTAGTCAGAAGTAAAAGACATAACAGAAATAAAATAAAAACAAAAAAGTTAAATTAAACAAGGGGAGGTCATGGAGAAGTTCCAGCAAACAAACAACAAGGCTGTATGCAGTGGACTAATAACATATGAGTCTTGCATTATGACCATAACATGCTGGGAGAAAACACAAAAAATTAATTTAGATTCAGAGCTTCTTCCTTGGCCAGCATCATTGAATCCTTGTAAGAGAAGAGAGACAGATAAAATACTGACATAATTATTGTTGGGGATGAAAGTGGGTACAATAGGTTTTTCAGTGCAAGTACTCCTAATTGATCTCTAGTGCTGTGTGTGTGAATCAGCCATCTCCAAGTTTTGTCAACATAAGCAATGAAAAAACATTTACTGCAAAGTGTTTTTGTAATGTGTCCCATTGATTCCGTAGTATGCACTGCTATAATAATTAGATCACATTCCAAGAGTTTTTTAGCTGCAATATTATAGCAATAACCCACGCCTGGGTGTGGGTAATGCTGGATTTACCCACAGTTGGCATGGTTTGGTCCCGAGGGCGAAGCCCGAGACCAAACAAAGCCAACCGTGGGTAAATATAGCATTACCCACACCCAGAAATGGGTTATTGCTATTATACCATGACATTATTTAAGAAAAGAAAAGTACAGTTTTGTACCTACCATAAATGTAGATGTTCGAGGATCTCCATTGCTGCAGTCCTTACATATGGGTATTCCGCTGTCCCCAATCGGCCCGAATACCAAAGGGCTAGAACCGGCGTCGTCATCAGCGCCCGAGACTGACGTCAGTACGTGCCAGTACAAATGCGCATGACCGACGCCATAACCTCAGTCTTTCTTGCCTCAGACGTCAGAATGCAAAAAACACCACCCAAACCCCAACCTAAAAAGAAAAGGGGGGGAAGGAGGGAGGGAAAATTGGACTGCAGCAATGGAGATCCTCGAACATCTACATTTATGGTAGGTACAAAACTGTACTATGTTCTTCATCTCCCATTGCTGCAGTCCTTACATATGGGTAGAATCCCAGAGCAACGGAAAAAAGGGAGGCTGGTCAACTAAACAGCATTAGGAGCTGCTGACATGCCCTGTAAGATCGCAGTGGCAAACCCAGCCCTAGACCTAGAATAAAGAGGTAAATGATAATGCTTTGTAAAGGTATGTACAGAACTCCAAGTAGCTGCTTCTAGAATGTCTTTAGTAGCTACCCCTCTCAAAAAAGCAGTAGAAGTGGCCGTAGCCCTAGTAGAATGAGGCCTGATCCCAACTGGAACATCCTTTCCATGATGAGAGTAACAAAAAGCAATACAATGGCCAATCCACTTGGAAATAGTTTGTTTTGAGACAGCTTTCCCTCGTGAAGTCAAAGCAAAAGAAACAAATAATTGTTGAGATCTTATGAACTCTTTGGTTCTACTCAAATAATACCGTAACTGCCTATGTACATCCAAAGAATGCAAAACTTTTTCCCCTTCATTTTGGCGGTTAGCATAAAAAGTAGGCAAATGTATAGATTGGTTCAGTGCCACATTAGAAATCACTTTAGGCAGAAAAGTAGGATTAGTACATAAGGAAACTCTGTCATTGTGAAAAATCAGAAAAGGTTCCACTGCCATGAGGGCCTGTAATTCAGATACCCTTCTAGCAGAAGTAACAGCCAATAAAAAAGCAGTCTTCCAAGACAACAACTGCAATTCAGCTGTAGCTGCAGGTTCAAAAGGAGGCAGAGTCAGCTTTTCCAAAACAAAATTAAGATCCCAGGTAGGAGTAGGAGCCCTCCGTGGGGTCTTATATTCTTTGCCCCTCTAAGAAACTGTTTAACCAATGGATGTGAAAATAAAGGAGGGTCACAATCATAGTGAGCAGAAATAGCTGCAGCATGCACTTTTACAGAAGAGAAGGACAAACCCTTGTCCAATAAAATAGTCAAATATTGCAATGTACAACTCAAATTAGGCAATTCGACATCAAAGCCTTTAGCTGAACTCCAAAGAAAAATCTCTTCCATTTACCAGCATAAACTTTTCGAGTACTAGGACGCCTGGCTTCCAAAATAACATCCAAAACTTGTTGAGGGAGCCAAGGTCCTCCTTCTCTAAAACAGAATGCCAGGCTGTCAGGTGTAGGGATTGCACCCTGACATTGAGAAAATGATTGTTTTCCTGAGACAATAAGTGAGGAATCTGTGGTAATGGCCAAGGTGGTACATGAATTAAGCTCCTCAACAGAGGGTACCAATGCTGACGAGGCCAATCCGGTGCTATAAGGTTCATGCAAGGTTTGTCCCTCCTGACTTTCAACAGCACCTTTGGAAGAAGAGGCAAAGGAGGAAAAGCATACACGTGAAGGTTGCTCCAACTGAAGGATAGTGCATCTATTTTCCAGGCTTTTGGATGAAATAGCCTTGTGCAAAACAGTGGCAGTTGGAAATTCAGAGGAGAAGCGAACAGATCTATGTCCGAGTTCCCAAGCCATTGTCAACTGAAGAAATACCTGAGGGTCCAATTTCCATTCGTGAGGATCCACAATCTGTCTGCTCAGAACATCTGCTAAAGAATTTTGTGCTCCTGGCAGAAACTGTGCTCGAAGAGTGATGTGCAGATTCAAAGCAGTTTCCCATAACAGCATTGCTTGTCTGCAAAGAGGGTAAGAATGAGTTCCCCCTTGCTTGTTGATGTACCACATGACAGTCGTGTTGTCTGTTCAATCAACACCAGTCCTGGTTGAAGTAGGCTTTTGAATCCTTCCACAGCAAATTGAACTGCCAGCATCTCTTTCATGTTGATATGCAAGTGAAGTAGCTCTGGGGGCCAAAGGTCTTGAATCCATTTTCCTTTGAAATTAGCTCCCCAGGCTGACTCCGAGGCATCTGTCGTCAATATCTGACTTGCCTCTGGTTGGGTCACAGAGAGCCCCTTGTTTAGGTGACATTCCTGAGCCCACCACAGAAATTCTCTCTGAATGCAAGGTAGAATCCGAATGACAGTGTCCAAATCGTGGCAGTGTTGAGTCCAAACGCTTTTGAGATACCATTGTAGCTTCCTCATATGCAGTTTGGCATTGGGAAGTACTAGAATGCAAGATGCCATTAACCCCAAGGCTTGAAGGACTGTCCTTGCAGTCAGCCTTGACATTACTGATAGCTGTTGGAAGTATAGGTGAAGATTTCTTTGTTTGTCCGGGGTAAGAAATGCCATCTGAGCAACTGTATTCAGTTTCACACCCAGAAAACACATCTCTTGTGAGGGTACTAGACTGGACTTTATTTCGTTCACAGAATACCCTAGGCATCTTAAAACTGTCATTACATACTGCAGATGTTGAAGAAGTTCGTGCTTGTCCTGAGCTAGAATCAAGCAGTCGTCCAGATAAGGATAAATTTGAATTCCTGTTAGTCTGAGAAAAGCTATTACTGGAGCCAGGACTTTTGTGAATACCCTGGGTGCAGTAGACAAGCCAAAGGGCAATGCAGAGAACTGATAATGCAAATTCCCATTCCGAAATCTCAGGAATTTCCTGCAACTGGGCCTGATAGGAATGTGAAGATAGGCCTCTTTGAGATCCAGAGTCACCATCCAGTGATCTTTGCCCAGCATAGGTAACAGCTGTTGCAGTGTTAACATCTTGAATTTTGGAATTTCCAGAAAGGTATTTAGAATGGACAAGTCCAGAATTGGTCTCCAAGTATTTCCTTTCTTTGGCACTAAGAAAAGACGGAATAAAACCCTGTGCCTCTTTCTGCAGAAGGTACTTCCTGTATTGCTCCCAACTGAAGCAGAGAAGAAATTTGTGTCTGTGCTTCCAGTCTTTGCTGATGAGGCACATCTGGCATACCTTTGAAAGGAGGGAATGTGTGAAAATAAAATTTGTAGCCTCAATTTATTATGTCCAATACCCATTTGTCTTGGGTAACCAAATGCCAATTCCTTTTGAAAAGTCTCAGTTTTCCTCCTAGAGGGGCTGCCAGCAAGGCAGAGTCCGGCAGCTGAAGACATGGGTCATTGGGTCTGTTTCCGAAAGGACTGACCCTGCCCTCCCCAGCAGAAGGGGTAGAAGAACTCAAAGACCTAGAAGTAACAGGGCCCTGAGAGGAAGCCCTACCTCTACCTCGCCTCGACCTGCCCCTAGATTGATAATCCGAAGAGGGGAAAGACCATCCCTTAGCAGGCCAATTCCTACTGAACTTAGGGGGCTGAACCTGTAAAAAGTCCTTAACTGTCTGCATAGACTTAGCTTTTTCCTCCATCTTTTTCAAAACTGATTCTACTGGAGGACCAAAAAGAACATCAGATTGTAGAGGAGCATCCATAATTTGAGCCTTAACATGCTCTGACAAGGTCTGATCTTTAAGCCAAGCATGCCTACGAACAACTGAACTAGTAGCAGCCACCCTGGAAGAAGCTTGTAAAGCATCAAAACCACACTGCAAAGAATGCTTACCAACTTGGTCTGAAGCATGCACTAAATCCTGAAACTCCTTACAATCAATACCTTCAGCTAAAGCATCTACTTTACATTTCAATTGGCCCAGCAAATAATTTTGATACCGGAGCATATGAAACTGACAATTTAAAGCTCTCATAGCCAAAGTAGAAGAGGTATACAGTTTTTTACCCCACCTATCCAGGGCCCTAGCATCCTTGTCCAGAGGAACTGGATTCCTAACCACAGAAGCCCTAACACCTTTGGGGCCTTGAGTAATAGTTTCTGGATCAGCCCTAGGACTCTTATATAAGTACTTGTGAGCTTCCGAACCCTGTAGTATCTATCTGGTTTAACCGGGCAGGAGGCAGAGAATCTGGGTTAAGGGCAGCCTCAGAAAATACATCCTGAACAACATCCAGTACAGGGGGAATAGCCAAGGGCCTATGCTGAGGCAAAAACAAGAATTCTCTTAGTCTTTTACGAGAATCAGAATAATCCTGGCCCTCCCATTTGAAATGTTCCCTCATGGAATGCAAAGTCTCAGAGAAAGAAAAATCTTCTGGAGGGGGCGCAGAGGGAGTAGTGTCCTCAGCCTCCGAATCAGAATAGGGAGGGAAATCCTGAAGTTCTTCTACAGAGGAATCTGACTCATTGGAAGACTGAACCAAACCCTCCAACTCTGTCTCTACCCTGGGCCTCTTCGCAGGGGGGGCATAGAACCCCTAATTAAAGTAATCAAATCTTCAGCCATCTTTAACATGTGCTTCCTAGGAGCTGGACCCTGGGGACTAGCACCCACAGGGGCAGACTTAGACTTAGAATGGGCTTTGCTTTGAGAAGGAGGAGGCCTAACTACCCTATGAGGGGAGGGAACCATGGACAGCAGAGAAGCACCCTCAGCCTGGCCTAACACAGGAGAAGCCACTTCCTGCAGTAACAAAGGCTCCCCTTGAGACTCAGGTAAACTTTCAGAAGGAGCCGCTGAAGTAGCCAGTGGTACTACCGAACCGGCGTCCGGAGCAGACGACTCATCCTGTTTGGACCGCAAAGACTTTTCTTTGCGTTTCTTAGAAGAACCAGTCGTCGGAGAATCCGACGGCATGCTGTAATTACAACGTTTACCAAACACCAGCCTAGCACAGTCCAACCGACGTTTAATAGTACGCTTGTTAAAAGTAGCACAAAAGTGACACCCAACAACGTCGTGCTCAGGCCCTAAACAAGGAATGCAGAGTGAATGGTAATCCCTATGAGGAATCTGTTTCCCACAAGAAATACAGTTATTAACTTTTTCTGACATCCGTCAATACTGAGGCAAGAAAAAGACAAAAGTGTCCCCAACGGGGTACTTAGCCCAACTTAGTCTCCGGTCTGAAACTCGAAAACCGACAATTCCAGAACGCCGAACGGCACTTGCAAAAGCTGCTTCTGCTTAGGACCACGCGGCAAGAAAGACTGAGGTTATGGCGTCGGTCATGCGCATTTGTACTGGCACGTACTGACATCAGTCTCGGGTGCCGATGACTGACGCCGGTTCTAGCCCTTTGGTATTTGGGCTGATTGGGGGACAGCGGAATACCCATATGTAAGGACTGCAGCAATGGGAGACAAAGAACATCTATTACTTTTCTTAAATAATGGCATAGAATAATGCCTGTTTACTGCCCTTCCGCAGATGTCTGGCATCCGCGGCAGTTCTGATGTACTGCGCGCCTGCGCAGTACATCAGAGCTGTGCAACAACGGAGAAAGCAAGATCTCCGTTGCTTTTTTTTTACTGTTTTTGCTATGTTAAATGGGTTTAACATAGCGAGACAGTTTTAAAATAAGCAACGGAGATGTCCGTTGCTTATTTTAACTGTCTCGCTATGTTAAACCCATTTAACATAGCGAACAGTAAAAAGCAACGGAGATCTTGCTTTCTCCATTGCTTTTTAAAACCTGTCTCGCTATGTTAAATGGGTTTAGCATAGCGAAACAGCTTTAAAATAAGCAACGGAGATCTCCGTTGCTTATTTTAAAGCTGTCTCGCTATGTTAAACCCATTTAACATAGCGAGACAGTGTTTTAAAAGTAGAGTTATACTAATGGAAAAAAGTCCGAGCGACCGGACCTTTTTCCATTAGTATAACTCAATTTACAATGTGCACGCTGGCCAATCAGCGTACACGTTTTGGGGGGGAGGTCATGGTATAATCTTTAATAATACCACTCTCATTGCTTCGTTTTCTCTTCCTCCCACAGGTGTCTCACTTTCTCACACTCATCCTGTTAATGTACACAAGCACACAAACACAAAGTCAAAACATTATTTTAACCTTTTTCTATATACAGGGTGTATTTAGAATCCAAAATTAGTAACAGAACTTAAATTTACTATGGCCTCAAAGGAATCCTTGTTTTGGATACAAACCTTGCATTTTTAATCCACTGTGCAAACTAAGTGATTGGTCAAACTGATCAAAAGTTAGGTAACAGCAAGAACTTAATTTGAAATATGCTTTGTAATGCTTTTTTCAATAATCAATAGCTTAAGCTATTTTAAGACCATTAGCGAGCATGCATGTAGGTCATAAAATCAAACCCAATTAAATATTTTCTGTGGTGTTGCTTAACCCAATTTAAAACAAATTCATCTGAACACATGAAAATAGCAAGTAATCTTTAAACTTACCTTATTCAACAATTTTATAACATGTCACTTTGCCAACTCCATGATTTAGCAAGCTAGAGCTCTGAGTTGTCCCCAGACAACCTGAGTTCATTTAAGAATCCGTGAATTAAAAGAACCAGCCAGAAAGTAGTGAAAATGCCAGCTTATGTGTCCCAGTGAAGGTGTGTTGGCAAACTCCCAGCTCAACAGATCCAGCTAAGGAAAGTCAGGTACTGCAGCTTCTGTGATGTGAGTCTCAGGGAGCACAAACCTACCAAAAAGTGTACATGCAGTCATTCGGGAAGTCATAAGCATGCAGAAATGCAGCAAAGTGGGCACATAGAACTGCACTTTAGAGCTACTAGGAGAAGAACTAATCTCAAAAAACAGACTCCCTCCTGCCTGATATCAGCTGCAATCCCTAGTTCTCACTTCCCTTAAACAGGTTTGTGAAATGTCACGTGTCTGAATGAATGAATAAGACAAGACAGGAATGAGAAATGATGGTCGTGGGGGGTCAAAAAACAATAAAAAAATAAATAAATAAAATGAGTCCCTTTATAATGTCCTGTCTGTTATATATACACCTTGATAATCCTCATCCTATCTATATATATATATATATATATATATATATAGGCAGATATAGATAAAGATATAGATGATATAGATATATATCTATCTATATCTATATATCTATATCAATCTCTCTCTCTCTCTCTCTATATATATATATATATATATATGTGTGTGTGTATGTAGCTGTATATATACATATAGATATATATCTAGGTATTTATACACACACACACACATATATATATATATATATATATATATATATATAATATATATGGATCCTATCACATGGTCGACAGGCCATATGATCGACTTTCATTTGGTCGACAGTTCATTTGGTTGACAAGCAGTACCCCCCTAACTATATATATCAACTCCAGGGTCGCACAATTGGGAAGGGGGGCAAATCTGCCTGTCGACCAAATGAATTGTCAACCAAATGAAAGTCGATCAAATGGCTTGTCGACCATCTCAGGTAGACCCATATATATATATATATATATATATATATATATATATATATATATATTTTTTTTTTTTTTTTCCCCTTTGGGGCATAACCCTGATGAGGTCTTATAGAGATCAATCAGGTAGTTAACTTTTATTTATGTACATTTTTTTTATTTTCTAAACTTTGTAGCTTTATATAGTATCTAACAATTTAAACGTCTTTCTCAATGAGAGTACATTCGGCAGATGACATCTGATCTTTTCTGATGTTCCTCCTGTCATATGTGACTTCTTTGGGAGAAATAAACAGTAAAATTCCAGTAAGCAATAGATATTTTAAATGCATACAGACTTATCTGTATTAGCTCTGAATTATTCCAAACCCTGAACAGAAAATGTAAGCTACAAATGTATTTTTTCAAATTAAAAAATTCTTAAGTTCTCAAGTACATTTCCAGCAAACAACTGCCAATCCCTTTCATTTAAAGTATATTGAAGATTATTTTAGATGTTAAGTTCATGAGAAATTAATGGAGAAATGTCTTGAATCCCTTTATATTTCAAATGGAATCATTGTTTACATATTCTTCATACTGTCTTCTTCCTGTAATTATATACTTGTTACCATTCAGTGGGTGGTTTTATTTACAGACTAATGGTAAAAATATTTCAGAACTGCAGTGTCACTGTGTGTTTCAGTTTAAGTTTTATGTTATTGGCACAAGTTATCCATGTTCTGTTACAGAATTCTGTGGTTTCCAGGAACATGAATTTACATCTTATAATTTTTACAATGGCACTTACCACCAGAATATAAATAAGGAACATGCACTGAGGTTGTGAGAAGGGCTGCATACACTGAAAAATAACATAATTTGAACCATTTACTCTAAAAGTAAAATTGTTTCCAGGTTCAGTGTAGTTCCTTTTTGAAGAAGACCACAGCACAAATTATAGCTTTCTATATAGGCTATAAAAAGACCAACCGACCTGGTATACTTTTACCTAAAGATTTCTTTTTAGATGAGTAAATATAGTATTGACATCTGTGGTGGCAAAAGTGTTTAGCTGTGATGAAGAGGCTTAAAGCTTTCCTTTAAATGTACAAGAGCTACCTTTCCTGCATACATTCCCTACTTTTAGGGTGCAAACCCACTAGAGGGACAAATAAAATGATGAAAAGTCAGTATAAGGATGTAATGAAATAAAGTGATGGCGCTAGTAAATAAGTTACAAAAGCAAAACTTTAATAATGCATGGATACCGGAAGGCTGACCTCTGTGAAGAAGAGCAGAATATTCTTAATACATTATTACACAGCCATATGTGAGGGAAATATTGTTTGTCACTCAACCCTCTAGACTGAGCTACATAAAAAGATTGCTGTATCATATTAATCCAACCCCCACCCCCACCCCACCCACAAAAAACAGAGAGAATTAACAGGTTGGGTTTATGTTTAGAGTTTATGCAACTGCAAAGTATCACATATACGAACGCAGTCCTTGATTTATTTAACAGCATCTATTGCTCTGCCAGACAGGCACCAGAGTATAAGGAACAAAGCTAATCAATATTTTGGCTTTGTATGCTATATTACTAGAGAATGTATGTAAAAAATATTGCAAGATCTGACGTGTCTCATATAATTAACCTTGACTGTCTGTTCAGGAAATAATGACAATCTTTTATATTCACTTTACAAGCAGATAATCTAAGAAAGAATTATAATGTAAAATTATTCAAGGAAGTGTGAAAAATCTGTTTTATACCATGCAAAGGAGAAAAAATATCCATCCATTTCTTTTGCAATGCTAGGTACTACTTTGTTTATTTTCCAAACCCACAGGTCAGTGCAGTTTATCTCAGACTCTCCAATGCATGCTTAGGTAACAAAAGTCCAATGGCAAAGTACAGTATGGACTTTTATAAAATCTTCATTCTTCAGACTGAGACAATTAATAGATTAATTTTGGTACTCATTACTAAGTTTGTTTCTTTAAGACTTTCAGTACAAGTTTAGTGGAAATTCCCTCATGAAATGCTGCAGTCTTATTATGTTTGGCAGTTGAGCACAATGAATCATGGACAGAAGCTGCCAATCACCTTCATTCTGTAGTCCTTGGTTTAACTCCTTTGGTCTCCATTTGTCTACAATGAGACTCTGAGAAAATCACTTAAAGACTGCTCGCAAGTTTTCCAAGAAGAAGTCACATTACTGTTACTAGGTTCATCCAGTCAATAAGTTAATTAAAAATATCATCCCAGAAAAAATTTTGCTTATATTTGCCTTTCAATAAGAAGGACAAAACATCTATTAATAATCTTTGTTCTCAGAGCATTCAACGTCAGTCTCTTTTTGTCAGTACAGCCATTTATTTCAGATAGCCTCCAGATAGTTATTCTTCATACATAACAATGTGCGCCAGGGGTCAGGATGGAGAAACAGAAGGGTAACTGAAAGGTGCAGGGGTGATTTTTTTTTTCTTTGGTTCTTGTTACAGCTGTAGACTACCACTGATATCCCAGATCCCATTCTCAATCACCCTCTCCACCTTTTCTCAACACCTACCCAATTTACCACTTTGGATTGGATCCCCAGGAAAGAAATCCTTGATATAAGAGTCAAAGAAAATATAAGGAGAGGAGATCAAGTGCCCTTCTATGGCATTACCCTGACAGCTGTTGCAGGCTTCTTTTGGTGGGCTCTCCCTACTTTTCCATCACAATCATAAATGTGTATTACACATGCACATGTCCCTAGACCACTGTTAATAGCCTCCACCAATTTTGTTAGTCCTTGGGCATAAACTCTGTCCTTTCCTTAGGACATGTGAGTCAGCAAAATGCTACTACAATATATGCTTTCAGCTTACTCCTCTGGGATCATGTTTCTAATCAAATTAGTCTGTGGTACAGTGAAAAAATCTAAGGCAGCAAAGCCAAGGAAGTCATGCTAGAGGGGTGTGTCCACCAAGAAGTCTCAGTATAGAAACAGAACCAAGGGTACTCACTACTGGAAACACAAGTCATTCAATTCAATGTTACGCAGGAAATAGACCTCTTTAGATGCATAGCTTATTATCAAATGTTTAATAGTAAAGTCTGTCAGTTAGGACAAAAATTTTGGAAGCTATGTGAAGGATTAAAACTATGTGTTTTTAACGTGCTGATTCCTTTAACCTTCACTGGTTAACTCAGAGCAAGTCACCTAACCAGACAATTGTCTAGGGCAATTAGGGGGTAGGTGTGTCCTTGTCCTCATGTCTAGAAACAACCTATGAAATTATCATCATTGGGTGTTGTCATAATGGTTAAGGTGATTGCGTCATAAATACAAGGCACAGGGTTTGTTTCTCACCTTTGAAAAATAATTGGCTAGGCTTAAAATAATCTGCTTTGCTTTTCATTGTTCGTGGATGCAATTGACCTTAGCCAGCTTACGTAAAGTTTGACATCTCTGCATGCTCCTTTCTTTTGGTTCAATAAACTGTGTATTTTGTAACTCCCACATTTAGGTTTATGCCTGAATTCTTTTCTTTATTTATACATCATAGGTGTAAATTTATCAGTCCAGTTATTTAAAGTGTTGTAGTGGGTTGAAAACAATTTACCAGTAGGTTGAGGGAGTAGACATAATATGTGGTCCAGCTGATGCAAAGATTGTTTAGAGTACCACATTTCCATTTGAAAATCCTTTAAAAAAAAATCACATTTTATTTGGTTTGATGTATGTGAGAAACATTGTGCCACTTGTGAAAGGGACAACGCTTAGATAAGCACAACTAGCAGGAATCTTGGTGAGGATAATATCTGTCATGTTTTTTACCCCTTGATGGTATTTTTACCAACTGTTTGAGATTGGTAATGCCAGTGAACTTGAGTACCTTTTGTAACTAAATATTGATTGAAATATAGTTTTCTAGATCAGTGGAGGGATAATTTAGGTTCTCTGAGTATTTCTGTTATGGAATTGCAATATAGCTTCTGATACTCTTCAGGAAAGATTATAATATATGTACATATTCAGTTGTAAGATGGATGGAGTTATTGAAGCAATCAGACTGAATTATGTTTGCACTCTTCCCCTAGTATTATGTGTTTTGCTAATACTTTTGAAGAAAACTGGCCCCATTTATTATAAAATGTAATTATTATTTTTTCATATGTATTATATGGTGTTGTATTTGGTGTTAGCAATTCATTTTGTAATGTTATTAACTCCTTGTGAGTTTTACTGTTCTATTAATCTTTCAACATGTCATTAAACAGACTCAATATATCCTCAAGGCCAATAACGCAAGTGTGTGTGTGTGTGTGTGTGTGTGTGTGTGTGTGTGTGTGTGTGTGTCTGTGTGATGTGTCTGTTAGTATGTGTACAAGTGAGGGTGTGAAAGAATGTCAATCACATAAACCATAGCCTTGCAATATAAACAATTGCAAGCGTTGCATAAATAGTGAAGGCTTTTCCTATTGAAACTATTCATAATTCTGGACAACATATGTGAGCAATGATCAAGTAATGATAATGACAGAAATAATGATAATGATCCTGCCACCTCTGCCAAAATACTGACAGTGTGCACCATAGTACATACAATTATTGTCAGGAAACAGATGCAGTATGGAGAACCGAGTCAAGGACTGAAGTTCCCAGCACCACAGGTGGGGGGGGGGGGGACACAAACGAGAAGTTAAATGAAGAACCAGCAGCTGGAGATGATTGTGGCAGAGAGAGGTGTGTGCAATATGTTATGGTCCTGGCTAATAGGCAAAGAATAACGTACACCTTCACTACCTAAGTGATAAAAGGAATAACAAGCTAAGGACATACAAACAATAATAGTGATGCATGCAAAATCATCGGCCTTTTCATGCCTATGTACTGACTGTGTACTGTGAGCATCAGGTAGAGGTAAACTCAGAGGAGACGACTTTATCAGCAGCATTAACTGAAGAAAATGAAACTGTAATGAAAAGATGATTACCCTTACATGCATGAGTGATATATTCAACTTAGGCACAACAAATCAACTGTGAAGCTATTAAAAGGCATACAGTCATTTTCCCTGCATATGTATACAACCTATGTGTCAAGCCAAAGCAGTTCCATATTAAACAAACCCAGAGTGGTTAGGTTAATGTCACCATTGTCCGTAAAGGTAGATAACTGAGCATAAGTATACATTTCTTGAAACTAGAAAACAAAACAAAACATAAATAGTGAAGATATGTTAGAAAAATATATAATAGTAATATGCATGCTTAGTGCATTCAAGGTTTAAAAGGGTTAATACATTTATTATGTTCACACTGCATGAATCTGCACAGCTATTAGAAACTTAACAAGAGATATTTCATTTCTGCTAATGTCATGAAAATAACAAGAGGCATGTCATTTCTGCTAATGTCATGAAACTTAACAAAGCGATATTTAATTTCTGCTTATGCCATTAGAAAATATGCAGCTGCTAGAAGCTTTGATAAAGAAAACAATAGATGCTTGAAAGTATAAACCATAGTCAGCATTACTTGCACCAAAGCTAGAAATGTACCTTGAATCTAGACAAAATGTAACACATGTATTAGAACTGTACAACTGAAGAATTGAAAAGTTAAGGTGGGCTAAAATAAGCCCAAGACCAGGTTGTTTTTCTCAAAATATTTTTGCAAGACAGCAAATAATCTGACCATGTCAGCAATAAGTCTGGTAACATTTTTTGTGAAACATACAGAAAGCTGTGTCCAGCTAAATCAGCAATAGAATAGCAAAATTTTCTGTATGACATGAAGAGAACTGTATAAGAATAATATACTGATCACCACAGAACCAGACAAATCTTGTACCCAAATGCTTTGTCTCCTCGCTGCAAGTAATAAAGGGTGCCTTGCTTGAACCTAACGTGCATTGGTCTTTGAAGTTTTTTCCTTTTACAGATTGGTCCTTCAGACCGGAACCCTCTCTTCACCTCGGATCAGATGGGCAGGTGGTTGAAACCGTACGGGGAAGAAACCAAATCGGTTCTTCTTATATGGAAAGTCCTCCGACTGAATTGTTGTTCAAAAGAGGCCAGCCACTTTCTGATCTGTGACTGAAGAACGGGTCTCCGCGAATCGGTGATCAATCACATAGGCTCAGGTAAGGTGAATCTACTTTTTTTCTGTTTTCTGCTTTAGATCAGGGACTAGATGTGAATTGTTTTTGTCAGATTGTATTTTTGCAAGTCAGGGACAAAAAAGATTACTGTCTTGTCATAGATCAGGAGAAACAGAATAAGTAGGCAGTCATTCTGAAGAGACTATAACAAAATCCGAGGTACCATGTTAAAAATTAAGAGAAGTTACGTAACGATCAAAGGGTAAAACAAAATAGGTAATAATTGCACAAAAAGACCCCAAAACCCGCAGTTAATGGAAGACACAAAATATATGCAGTCGCAGCATGCCGACAATATTAGATATTATTCAAAATGGGTTAATAAATATGAATTCGATGGAAAATTGGAAAAATCCTCGCTTATCAAACTTATCAAACAGCTCAAAAATGATTCCAAGGGTTGGGTAAAAAAAGCAACATTGATTAGGAATTCCTCAGGCACACAGGTGGCTAGAGGAAGTAAACCGTAGGGAACAAAAAAACAAAGATTCAAAAGCAATGTTTTTAGATAAGGAGGATAATAACTTAGTAATAGCATGAGCACCTCCACCTCCCTTACTAGAATATGAAGCAAGTGAACAGGTTAGTCCACCCCCACTATATCCTGTGGTCACTGAAGATAGAGATATTGTGAAATTAAAACTGACTAAAATTAGAGATCCCATCGGGACCAGGTCCCGAACAAAGGCAGGTAATTCAGAAGAAGGTATTGAGTTATGGCAAATAGTTAAGAATTCACGATCTATAGGTGAAGAAGAAGAAATATGCCCGCTTATAGAAGTATCCAATCCTCAGGCAAGTCAGGACAATCAGGACTCAACTATCTTAGTGTATAGACCTTGGACTCCGGAAGATATATGGAAAGCCACTGAGGGAATTCCCCATCCAAAGGTTAATTTCAGAAAATTCTCAGAAGATTTACAAGGAATGAGGTTGAGTTATAACCTAAATGGAGAAGAAATAGAAAAAGTAGTTAGACAAATTGTAGGGCCAGATTGGTACATGATTAGTGGGAACTGGAATCCCCGTGACGCTGCACAAAGACCCCTCCCACATAGCAGCGCAGAATTAGACACCAGAGTAAAAGATCTTACAGACCGCATCTCTGAAAAATGGAAACCTAGGGCAGACTGGACTTGCATTAATCAATGCATCCAACAAGAAGGTGAAACAATTGATCGGTATTATGCCAGATTGTTAGAATGTTTTAATAACCACTGTGGAATGCGGGTTCTTGAAGATCAAACACAAGATTCCTCATATGAACAGCAGTTAAAGAATGCATTTTTAAAAGACAGTAGCATGCCTATAAGCAGTTTTATTACAAAACACATGGTAGACCATCGTACAAGCAGGTTACAATCATTACTTGAATATGCTAGGCATGCCGAAAGGCATTTTAATAGCAAAAAGAAAAAGAAAGCTCAAGTATTTTATGTAGAAGATGGATAGAAGTTTATGTAGTACAGTCTGGGAAAAAGGGCAAGAAAAACGTGCAGGGAAACAAACAATCTGATCAGAGATCAGAGGACTTTGAAGGGTGGAAAAAAAGGGGAGAATGTTTTAAATGTGGTAAAAAGGGACATTTGGCAAGGGATTGCAAGAAAAAAAAGAAGGCAACAACGGAAGACAAGGAGGGTGAGGACTGACTATATGGTAGTCAAGAATCACTAGAAGGGGCTAGCAAAGAAAGGACAAATGAGAATGTGATAGAGGGAGTAGAGGAAGTGCAGGAAGTTATTGACAATGAAGAAAATGAAATATTAGACCTAGCTTTATTGAGCTTGGAGCTCTATTTAGCAGACACGAAACCAGAAGTTACACCTCTTGGTATAAGGGAGAGAGGTCAAATTTTTGTGTGACTCAGGGGCATCATGAACCTGATACACCCCTCCAAACTGCCAGAAAACACAGAGTCACCTGATTACATACTGGTCAAAGCAGCTAATGGACAGCTGTATTGGGAGCCTCTCTCCCGTAACATTGCAATAACTGATCCAGTTTCAGGAATGATACAAAGAAGCAAAATTGTAGTTTCTACAAAATGCCCAGTAAACCTCTTGGGCAGAGACGTCATGCAGCTATTTGGTATAGCAGTAGTCCCAACCATGCAGGGTATGGAAGCACAGCGACAAATTAACACCTTTGTTGTGCAATCGGAGGGTGAAATGTTTTATTGGTACAGCCAGGACTTGGTTACGACTGGTCCAGGGACTGTGACCAAAGAGTTAATGAACCTAGCCATCAGCAAGTTCCCCTCCCTTGACAATGATAAGCAACACCTGTTGCACTGTACCTCGTATTATTGCAACATACCAGGACCTGATAAGGAATATGAGCGAGAGGTATTTAAGAATCATGCAAACAAATTGATATTGCGTAACCTGTACTGGGACACAGAAGGGAACAGTGTAGACAGCTGTTCATTGCCCCAGGAGTTCTTTGCACTTTATAAATCTAATCGATTACAACATGTTAGCTTAACCAAAAACAGAAATATAGAATGGGCAGACCTAGGAGAAAAAGTCACGAGATGGGAGAAACAGACAGAACTAGAACTGTTAGAACAAGGAATACAAGTACAAAAGTTGAATTGGATAACTCAGACCAACCCAGCTGTGCACTTGCAGTCTAGCGAGGACAGCTGATTGACACTCCTATTAAAGGAGGAAGAGAATGCCTTAAGAGACATACCAGAGACTCTCTGGTCAACAGGGAAATCAGATGTAGGACTCATTTGTACAGCGGGACCAGTTACTATCATGCCAAAGTCAGCATTTAGACCACAAAAAAAACAGTATCCCTTAAGAAAAGATGCAGAGGCAGGGATAAAGCCTATTATAGCAGCCTTACTTAAAGGAGGGATACTAGTAGAATCTCCCGATTCACCATGTAAAACACCCTTATTTCCAGTTAAAAGGCCAATGGAGAATGGCGTATGGTCCAGGATTTACAAGCCGTAAATGATGCAGTAATACCAAGGGCACTCACGGTGCCAGATCCACACACCCTGTTGAATGATTTGAAACCTCAACAAAAATAATTTTCTGTGGTAGACATCAGCAACGCGTTCTTTTTGATACCGATACACCCTGATAGCCAGTATTGGTTTGCATTTACATTTCAGGGGAAAAGGTATACATATACGCGACTACCACAGGGATATTGTCAAAGTCCAATGATATTCTCACAAGAAATGGCAAGCAACTTGGCGGGATTCACCCCACCAAGAGGCAGTCAGATTTTACTTTATTTTGATGACATCTTGCTGGCGGCCCCCACCCGGCAGGATTGTAGAGAAGATACCATAGCACTTCTATGATTTTTAGCCACTGAGGGACATAAGGTAAATAAAAATAAACTGCAGCTTTGGAAAAAACAGGTAAAATACCTAGGATATGTAATATCCAAGGAAGGTAGAACGTTAGATGAGGACAGAAAAATAGTAATTTTGCAAACACCAAAACCCAATACCAAGAAGGAAATGATGTTCTTCCTGGGTACAACTAATTTTTGCCGGAGTTGGATTCCAAACTATGCCTTGGAATCTGCATCTCTGACTGACCTTATATATAAGAAGCCTATGGCAGTGCAGGATTTGTTACAATGGACACCAGAGGCAGAATCTGCCTTCTGTAAACTAAAGCAGTTAATAGTGTCCTCATTAGTTTTGGGATTGCCAAACTACCATGAATGTTTTTTTCCAAACTGTAGATTGTAAGCAGGGTTACATGACATCAGTGTTAACACAACAGCATGGGGATAAGCAATACCCCATTGCTTACTACTCATCACAACTAGACCCAATGGCACAGTCCCTACCCCACTGTGTGTAAGCAGTAGTTGCAGCTGCAATGGAAGTACAGGCTTCAGCCTCAGTAGTCTTGTTCCACCCTCTTACTTTGAGACTCTCTCATGCAGTCATGATTATTTTACTACAAGAAAAGGTGGCATATCTTTCCCCTGCTAAGCATCTTTTTTGTATGGCTATATTATTGAGCCAACCTCATATGACAATTGAACGATGCACAACTGTAAACCCTTCTACTCTGCTCCCGATCCCTGCAGATGGCACACCGCACTGCTGCCTGCAGATAATTGAGCAAAAGACACTACCTAGAAAAGATCTCACGGATGTCCCCTTGGATGATGCCAAGGTGACATACTACGTGGATGGCTCGTGCAAAAGGGGTCCTGCAGGACAGAACCTAGTAGGATATGCAGTAGTCTCTGATACTGGGATTATAGAAGCAAAACCTTTACCACACAACTTATCTGCACAGGCAGCAGAATTGATTGCCCTGACACGGGCATGTACCTTAGCAAAGGGTAAACGTGTAAACATTTTTACTGATAGGCAGTACGCTTTTTCTACTGTACATGTTTTTGCGCAACAGTGGAAAAACCGGGGAATGATAACATCTACTGGTAAACCTATAAATCATGCACAGTTTATTTTAGATCTTTTAGAATCTATTCAGTTACCTCAGAAAGTAGCCATTTGTAAATGCACAGCTCACACCAAGCAACAAGATAGGATTTCAAAAGATAATGCGAGAGCTGATACAGCTGCAAAACAAGCAGCCACAGAAGTATTTCTTTTAAATGAGGAATTACAACCCTCTGAAACTTTAGATCTAGATATGTTAAAAACAATGCAGACACTCACTACGCAAGCTGAAAAACAGCGATGGATAAAACGAGGAGCAATCCTCGAAAAGGGGCTGTACATCTCTAGAGAGGGAAAACCAATACTACCCTCTAATTTGTTTCGCTATGCAGCATTGTTGAGCCATGGGCAGTGCCATGTCTCAACAGGGGGGATGGTACAGCTGGTGAAGCAGGTGTTCACAATGTACGGATTTACAAACTACTCTAAAAAATTTTGTTTGATGTGTCAGATTTGTAACAAACATCATGCACAGGGGGCGATAAAGCCCAAGCAATGGAGTTTCCCCACACCACCATATCCGTTTCGCACTATTTGTATGGATTTCATAGAATTTAACAAATGTGAAAATAAGAAGTATTGTCTTGTCATTATAGATATGTTTTCCAGATGGGTGGAAGCCTTTCCAACCAAAAATCCAGATGCAGCTAAAGTAGCAAAAGTACTTGTCAAGGAAATCATTCCTAGGTTTGGTATTCCGGAAAGAATCTACAGTGACAATGGTACATACTTTGTAAATCAAACCATACAGGAGTTGAGTAAGCATTTTGGTATTTCTTTAAAAAATCATTGTGCATACCATCCGCAATCTGCAGGGCTAGTTGAAAGGCATAATGGTATACTAAAAAACAAATTGAGAAAATTAATAGCTGAGACAGGAAAAACTTGGTTGTACTGTTTACCCCTGGCACTGTTGAGCATGAGAACTGTCCCTACAGCAAAAGGATTGACTCCTTTTGAAAAACTATTTGGAAGGGCTTATATACACTCCAGTGGAAACTTCTCATGTCATCAGATCAGGAAGCTGATTTTACACTAGCTGAATATATGAAAAAGTTGTTGAGTTCTAAACATCTGTTGCAGTCAAATTCTGTTTCAGATAGAAAATAAACCGAAACATCAGAAGTGGCAGTGACGCCAGGAGACTGGGTGTGGATCAAAATCATCAAGCGAAAAAAACTGGGCATCGCCAAGGTGGGAAGGTCCCTACCAGGTGCTCCTTTCGACACCCACTGCAGTCAAGATAGCAGAACGAGCTTCGTGGATACACCTGACGCACTGCAAGCTGATTAAGAACTTCGAGTTGGACAAAAATCTTACCTCTCCATCGGGGCCCTCAGCACAAAGCCTGGCTACAAAGGGGTGGTCAGATCAATAGGACTGATCCATCTCAACCCCAGTGAAGAAACCATCGGTGCTGAAGGTCCTATTAGGGCAGAGAGTAAGAGCACATGTCCAAAGTAAAAATGACGGAATCCAGTAAGATCCAAATACACCTACTTGGAAGACCCAGAGAAAACAGAAATGCAAAACAACCATTTCCACAAAAGTATTGCATAACCATCCTGTTGACTGTACTAGTGACAATAATCTTTTTGTTGTGGCCATTCCTTTTCTCAGCCACACAAATTGAACTGAACAAGCGTGCAGAGTGGCACCCAAACTTTAACACTTACCAGGCAATCAAATATGTGTATGCTGAAACCTTCAATGTTTCGAATTGCTGGATTTGCACAGCTTTACCAACAGCATATGGGGGGCTACTATTAACTTCAGTTCCCCTAGGAGCCAACAAAACCTGGGAAAACCTAATTCATGATACATCAGATGTCACATCACAAGATAAAGTAGCATTGCACTTGTCTGTTCGACAGAAGGGAACTGTGTGTTTTTATAAGAATGATACAGTCAAGGTGGGTTGGAGCAATTGCAATGTGACCGTTCCCTATAGATGCTACACTAAACCTGATAACATCAGATCCTATTGCAACACGAGCTATGATACATTTGTTGAACTGATGCATAGGACAATTGAAGAAGTAAAACATAATGCTGACCTCTATAAGCAACTGTCCATAATTGACAAAAAAATGTTTCATGCAGAGTCAGGGTATAGTAAAGTTACTACTAAAGTAGAAGATTGTTACTTTATATGCAGTAGAAAAGCATATAAATGGCTACCTGAGAATTGGTCCAGCAGTTGTTTTTTGGGGTACCTGGTTCCAGCCATATGACACACAGCAGTTTTACCTCAAGGGAAAATTTGGAATGTTCGAGAAATCAAGAATCCTGTCAATCCAGTGGGGCAAATCAATGCGCGCTGGAAAAACCATCATGCTGTGGGCTCGGGGAACAATGGACTGTCGCACATGGACTTGAGTGATACTGTTATATCATGGGCAGGTGTACTGCCAGCATATGAAGCAACAAAATCAATCTGGGAACTGAGAAAATTGTCAAGGTTCTCGAAATAATGAGCAATGCAACCTTTTCTGCCCTAGAATTGGTGACTGATGAACTGACTGCCATGAGAACAGTAGTGCTTCAAAATCGCATGGCTCTTGACTTCACCCTAGTGGCAAGAAGAGGTACATGCGCTTTAACCCAGGAGGAGAGCTGTTCATATATTCCTGACTACAAACACGAGATAGACAACCACCTTGAGGGGATTCAGAAGGTGTCAGCCATGACCAAACCAGGACCAAATCCATTGACGGACTTTTTCCAGAAATTGTTTGGGGATTGGGGCAGCATCCTGATGAACATTCTGATTGCCATCTGTGTAGGAATAATCCTACTGGTGGTATGTGTGTGCTGCTGCATCCCCTGCATAAAATGACTGATTAAAAATTTTGTAGACATTTCAGTTTCAGAAACCTTATACCAAGATGCTGAACTTAAAGAATTGCTAAAAAACTGAAAATGCTTTCATGAGCTTAAACTGAATGACTCTCTTAACTGCAAATCCTGAGCAGGAAGAGGTTAGGGGAAGAAAAAACTGTTTATGCTTATCTTGAAAGTAGAATAAAAGTATTAAAAGGGGGGAAATGTTAGAAAAATATATAATAGTAATATGCATGCTTAGTGCATGCAAGGTTTAAAAGGGTTAATACATTTATTCTGTTCACACTGCATGAATCTGCACAGCTATTAGAAACTTAGCAAGAGACATTTCATTTCTGCTAATGTCATGAAAATAACAAGAGACATTTCATTTCTGCTAATGTCATGAAACGTAACAAAGAGATATTTCATTTCTGCTTATGCCATTAGAAAATATGCAGCTGCTAGAAGCTTTGATAAAGAAAACAATAGATGCTTGAAAGAATAAACCATAGTCAGCATTACTTGTACCAAAGCTAGAAATGTACCTTGAATCTAGACAAAATGTAACACATGTATTAGAACTGTACAATTGAAGAATTGAAAAGTTAAGGTGGGCTAAAATAAGCCCAAGACCAGGTTGTTTTTCTCAAAATTTTTTTGCAAGACAGCAAATAATCTGACCATTTCAGCAATAAGTCTGGTAACATTTTCTGTGAAACATACAGAAAGCTGTGTCCAACTACGTCAGCAATAGAATAGTAACATTTTCTGCATGACATGAAGAGAACTTTATAAGAATAATATACTGATCACCAAAGAGCCAGACAAATCTTGTACCCACATGCTTTGTCTCCTTGCTGCAAGTAATAAAGGGTGCCTTGCTTGAACCTAATTTGCATTGGTCTTTGAAGTTTTTTTCTTTTTACAAGATACAAATGAGAATATGCCATTCAACAGAGGAAACCAACTAGCTATTGCCCAAACATGTTTGGCCTACTCATTCCTGTGCATTAGACATAAAAGTAGCATAAGTTAGATAACCCAGAAGTGACCAGGACAATCTCAGCATCATCTGCACAAAGTGCAGAACAAGTATTAAATCATAATTCATAGAAATGTACTACTACCATGACTACTACTATAACTACAGTTAGGAGCAGAAGAAATAATAAAAACATTGAACTTAAGAAGAATAAAACAGAAATGCAATTCAGCACATACTCTGTGATGAAAGCAGGCATCTGAGTAAGCAAGCATTAACTATCCACTCTGTGCATCAAACATAGGCAACCCAAGTAACAAAGAAATGTGAAAAAGGCAGGGCACAGTCATTATCACTTGTCCAGTGTATGAGGGGAGGGGATCACAGGAGGCACACCTGACACAAAATAAGTGTGCGGGTGTGTGAAGTGACATGGGCAATGTGAGTCATACTGTGTGTGTGTGTTTGTTTTCAGGAAACAGCTAAAGCATGTATATTATGTCTTGGCATCCTAGACAAGTGTGAGCTGTGCATGGTAGAGTATTCAGTGCACCTTTGCTGCCCTGACCATGTGAACTACCTCTGCCAGGAGTTATACTCTAGTTCCTTGACCCTTGTTAGAAGCTGTGGTGCTATCTAAATGAGAACAATGTCTGCTGGATGAGTTCTTATCATGACTGCATTTACGACCACAAGATCTACAACATCTGGATGTGGACATCTCAATCACTTATGTGGCAGTGGAAGTGGCATAACCATTTCAGTTAACATCTCGCAATGTGACTACTCTTCAGCCACATAGATGCTAACCCACCCCAGCTGAGTTTTATACCACACACACACTCATATAACTATTTTTATATATATATATATATATATATATATATATATATATATATATATATATAATATATATATATATATATATAATATATATATATATATATATATATATATATATATATAATATATATATATATAGCATACTTTGAGCAACAGAAATGGATTGCCTGTGGTTGCATTCCACCTCTGCCTTTACAGCCATCACAGCACGGGACAACTCCTCTGAGCTGCCTAGATCCTTTACTGTTGACTGGAACTTCTTCTCAGTGAATGATCATTTGGTAGCAGTCTCATGGCTCCCCAAATAATGTTCTGCCTTATGTTATACTGTATAATAAGCATTGTGCTTTTAAAATATACAATTACAGTGATGTTGAGTTATGTTCTGCAGTTGCTGATCTATTTGACAAAGGTTTATCATATGTTCCCACTAGGAATGCAAAAATTGATGAAGTACTCATTAATTTAAAACTATTTAATAGAAAGATGAATTAAACATTTTTTTAAGAATTAATGCAATATAAGGACAATAGAATCTAATTGCTCAAGACCTATCACATTTAATCCTGCCATGCATCCCTTAGTTCAAATTTTTGAAAAAATGTGTGAGTTTGAAATGCATAAATGCTTTTTTGAACTAGTTTCTATGGGCCATACTAACAAGGTTAATTTATCTGATTAAGAAAAATAAATTTTGCACACTATTTGTGACAATAGGGCCCTAAGAGTTATGAAGCTCAACAAAGGGGGTGGGCTAGTCATAATGAATATTAATGATTATAGCAATAAAATGCTTAGCCAGTTGCTAACGAGTACATATGAGGAGACCAGTATTAACGAGATCAATATAGCCTATCAAAAAATAGACCTGATTTTGGAGGATTTGTTAATCAATGAAGAAATTATCCCTTCAGAATACAATTATCTGAAGGTAACACATGCCAGGACCCTTGCCATATTTGGAGTGCCAAAAATTCATAAAAATTTAAATGAGCCACCACTTAGACCTATTGTGGATGCAAAGGGGTCCACAACATTTCTTATAGCTAAATTAATTGATCATCAACTAAAAAGTGTATTACAGACCCATCATTGGCGTCTAGAAGACTCATAGGATTTTTTGACAAGAATATCCCTAGAGTTATATAGCGATGATTTAATATTCATTACCATCGACATCAAAGACTTATACTCAGTTATTCCCCATGACATAGGGACTGAGCGGTTTTACAACTATTTGTGGCAATACACTGACCTAGAAAATGGTAGAATACTTACAGTTAGGACTTTGTTGGATGTTGTCCTTGATAATTTCATATACTTTGAGCATCAATTATTCAAACAAAAAGTGGCAATGGTGGCAGCTTGTGCACCCATTTTTGTTACTATTATATTAGCATATTGGGAAAGAGAACATATTCTCGACTCTAGGTTTTCACAGTATTGGTCAATCTACGTACACTATTTGGATGATATTATCATCCTGTGGACAGGTCCAGTGAAAAGATATGTGAATTCCTAGAATATATTCAAGGGACCACCGACTTTTTGGAGTTCACTATCAATACAGATACTGAACAGGTTAGTTATCTAGATATTACCATTAGGAAGAACAGGGTAGACAAGGGATTTGTGTCCACTTTGTATATGAAATGCACAGCTGGCACCAATCTATCAGTAAAAATCATTAGTGAAGGGACAGTGTGTCAGATTAGCCCAAATAGTTTCAAAAATGGATGAATTTGTCCACCAATGGGATCAACTTAGAGACATGTTGTTGATTAGAAGGGGGTACCCCAAGCCCTTTATTCAGAATATTTTTTCTGAAGTATTTCAAAAAAGGATGGGGGCGTATTATACCTCTCTTCTAGGATCAAGGTCCAATTCTCTTAACAACACCAATGAGAAAGATAAGAATACCGGTGACTTTGGTTATAGCCTGGTTCTAACTCATAATAGACAATTTAAGGACATCAACCATATAGTGAGGAAGAATTGGCTTGTGTTCTCTATAGATCCAGAATATGTTAACATTCTACTAGGCAAGAGTCCCAGAATAGCATACAAAAAAGATTTAAGTATAAAAAACATGCTAAAAATAAATCCACAGGAAAAGTGCATAGGAAAAATGAGTAGATGTGGACTGTGTTCACAATGTAAAGACAATTATGACAAGTGAAGTCATGATCCCAAATTATGGAATCATTAAGTTATACAGAAGATACAATTGCAATACCAAGTTTGTGGTTTATGTAGCCCTGTGCCAAAAATGCACCAGTTTCTATATTGGGAAGACCAAGAATGTCATCAAGAATAGAATATATCAACATTGTTATGATATAAGCAAAAAAGAACAAAAGAATGCTTTAGCTGCACACATTTCAACTAATAGTGATAATTTCTTCAAGTTTGCAGTGATTGACCGTGTTTATCAAGGACTAAAAGGAGGACTGATTGAAGAACACTTGGAGCTCAGGGAGTTACAATGGCAGTTATGTACAAATGCCACTAAATTTCCTGGGCTCAATGAAAATGTGTCCATCAGCTCACTCTTAAAACTGAGGGCTAACCTAGTAATTTAAAAATTTCCATACGTTGGGGGTAACTGCAGAAATAATTTTTGTGAATATACATATTTTAAACATACATTAATATATTTTTTCTTTCACATGTAGTCTTTTATAAATTTCTGTAACCTTTTTAATCCATGTATAGGTATGGATACAGAGTTTTGTATTATATGCTATCTTTGTTTTTTTAAAAAAACGTAATTTTTGACAATATGCAAGGAAAAATGTCTTTTCTATTAATGGGCAATTAAGGGCAGCCACGGTGGTGCAGTGGTTAGCATTATCGCCTCACAGCAAGAGGTTCTCCAGTTCGATCCTTGGTTGGGGTGCCTTCTGTGCAGAGTCTGCATGTCCTCCCTGTGGTCACGTGGGTTTCCTCTGGGTGCTCTGGTTTCCTCTCACATCCCAAAGACATGCTGTAGGTGTATTGGACACTCCAAATGGGCCCTAGGTGTGAGTGTGTGCATGTGTGTGCCTTCTGTGGAAGGTTGGGTGCCAGGCTGGCAACTCGACACTGTAAAACTCCACTGCCAATCATGAGCAGACAGGTGATCCGCTGTGGCGATCCCTAAATGGGAAAAGCCAAAAGAAGAAGAAGAAGTATTAATGGGCAATTAGAACCTTAAAAATCAGCTGTTAATTTTACTTAATTGGTTCTAGAAAGTATAAAAGGCAGTGTGGGTAATGATGTGTTATTCTGATGAAGTCTTGTACCTTAGAAGCAAGTGCTCAATTAAGGATTTATTGTTGGTTGGCAGCCTTTGTGGACCTTTTCCTTCCTTTGACCTTTTTTTGTGGTTATAAAGTTCATGCTTTTTGAAGATTTTTCCAGTTCATAAATGCAGTATGTCTAAACAGACATATAGCAGTATTTTAGATTTGAAGCACTTGGGGAATCAAAGCAGTCTTTCTTAATATGTTGGAAGTTTCTTAACCCTAGGTTCTGCTTATATCATATAGCTTAATACCACTGGACATGTTGAATATGCAAATCAAGTGGCAGCTCATTATCATTTCTGAATCACTAGATCTGCTCAAGGTGCTTAGCAGGTAAACATGGTATGAGGACCTACACAAAGGTTTGCACACACCCTGGCAGAACAAGAGTCAGTATTCAGAACAGTGGCTAGCTAATGCTTTGCAAGTATGACTCATTAGCAATAGTGCATGAATAATTAAGTCTTTAACACTCTTATGTAATATGAAGTACACTTAGAGAGGGTGTGTCAGAGAGAATAGACTTAGCACATTTTTTTACATTTACTGACTTAGAAGGTAACCTTTATATCACCTTTAGTGAAATATTGTTAGAAGATAACTGTGCCTCTATGTAAAAAGTGTTTGTAAGTCATATAAAGTATATACAACTTAAATATACAAACAGAAAAAAAGTCATACTCAGTATAAAATCTAACACAGCCATGTTACAAACACAGCAAAAGTGAGTATTGCTCACAAAAGAGAGGGTAGAACACACTCTTGTCTTGAACACATTTGTTTGTAATCTGACATGCTTCACTGGCATAACTTCTGCAAGTATCACATTCAACAAAACTTCTACTGTGAAAGGACAAAGGACAAGTGTGAGAACATGAGTATAGTGTGCCTATCTATTTTACAAAGCTGCATACATTTTCTCTGCTTTCTCTACATCATAAGTTCAGTGTTGATGTGGCAAACACTACTAAATGTCATGATTTCACAGTTGAGATTTAGAGAGGGTGATGTCTTTGTGAAAGCAGAGATCATTAAAGTCAACAGTTTAATGGCATAAGACTACAGGAGTTGAGAATTCATGTATTTTATTTTTTGTCTTCTTTTGTATGATGATTGTCATGATATTGAGCATATCTAAATAAACCTACCATGGTTTGTGATTTACTGTGGAATTGACTGGTAAGAGAAGTTTTATTTGAATTTATATTATATTTATTATTGTTTTTAACTGTTTGTGGGTAGGAAGGACAGCTTGTTAACAAGATTTACTTTAATTCATATTTTGTTGTTTTACCTTTAATTTCACTGTTGGTTGCTAGAAAGGGATAGGTTTTGGACAGGCAAGTTCTAGCCACCCCAAGAGGCCTAGACAGGTATAAATTCACACAGACTACAGAGAGGAAAATCCTGAGCATATCTAAACAATCCAACTTTGGTTTGTGATTTACTGATCTTTATTGTCAAAAAGAAGTGCAGCTGTGATCGATAGTGAGGAGAAGCTACTGTGCATGACATAAAGGAATTACAACTTTTGTCTGGCTTGCAGAACTTGTATGGTCTACAGAAAAAGGCATTATTTTTCCAACAGAGAAAGTAGAAAGAACAGGCAAGGGGTAGATGAAAAGGAAGAAATCAAAACTGAACGTGGAAGCCTTGAAGAACATTACTGTAAGAAAAAAGAAGAGAAATTGTTGACTACGTGGCTCAGGCTGTGGATTTACAGTACCAGCTGGATGATAATTTAATACACAATGAAAACAGTGGGATTAATAAGACTAATGATGATGAAGATCTATCCTTCGTAATAATTGATAGAGCAGACATTACTGTATTAGAAGTTGAAGATTCTTTAGAGCTGGCTGGCAAATATATTCTTGTAATTGGAGATTCAATTATTAGAGCAACTGATACTTATATTTGCAGAGAAGATAATGAACATTGAATAGTGTTCTGCTTGCCAGGAGCAAAAATAGAAGATATGAGACAAGCCTTGGAATGCCTTAATATAAGGAACTACGGATCTGTTTTTATTCATGTTGGTACAAATAATGTCATCTACAAGGATTCTGGGATTGTTAGTAGGGAACTGACAGCCCTCTTAGATAGCATAGCTTTTACTGGTGTTAGGCCATATTTTTCACCAATCACCTGTAGAAAGGATAGTCAGGTCACTGTGAATGAAAATATTTTTGGGGTAATTACCTACATGGAAAAAATGTCCCATTTTAAAAAATGAAAATGTGTAGAGCATCCAAGCCTAGTTTTGAGCACAAGTGTTCAGACAGGATGGCATGCATTTGTCAAGACAATGGAAGAGAATTTTTGCAGCAGATATTTTGCAATATTTCACAAACACTAGGCAGATGTTTTGCTAGTTTGAATATTTAACACTTCACAGATAGCAACATTTGATGCATCTTTGATGGTTGTTAATGCTAAGAGCATTAATAATAAAGTTTTTTTATTTGAACATTTGCTACATTCCCACAAGATTGATTCATAGGTTCATAGGTAGGTACTAGGCTATACAAGCCCAGCCCAAAAGGTACCCTGGCTTTTACCACCCAAGAAAATTCTTTTCCTGTGCCACTGTTGAGCAGAGCCACAGAAGTGATCACCGGGGTGAATTTCCTATTTCCCATCCAATCATCAAGATTTTTCTTGAAGAGTGCTAATGAGGAGCTTTGTTTTATATAGATAGGTAGTTTATTTCAGAGTATGGGAAGTCTGTGGGACAGGAATCTATCCCTCCAGCATGTTCTGTTTATTGTGGTGACAAGGATTAGGTCCCTAGAGCATGTAGCTCTGAGGGATTGCAATTTCTTTAAGTGGAGCATGTCCAACAGCTCTGGGTTTGACATAGCTTTGTATGTTAGGCAGAGATCACTTCTGAGTAGGCGATATGCGACGGAGTAAAGCTGGAGTTTTTTGAGATGGTCTGCATAGGGCATCAGTTTGAGGCCAGTAATCCTCTTTGTGAGGTATTTCTGTGGCCTTTCCAATTGTTGTAGATGTCTTGTGAGGTACATGCCAAAAGGGGTGTTGTACTCTATAATGGGTCTAATGAGTGATGAGTAGAGAGGAACAATGACTTCTTTTTTCTGGATGAAAAACCTTTTGTGATTAGGTGTGTCACTTAGAAGGATTTCCTGACTACTGTGGCAATGTGATCATCAAAGGAGAGACTACTGTCCACCTGTGTCCCTAGGTCTCTTATCACACTTACAGTGTTAGTTATACCACCGCCTATGTTGTAGTTTATGGGTACAGAGTTTTTACCAAAGGGGATGACAATGCACTTTTTGGCATTGAGCTTGAGGCCATGGCTTTGACACCAGGCATCTGTCTCAGTGAAGCCCTTTTGTAGGATGTCCACATCGTTAGGAGTTTCGATTATGGCTCCTAGTTTGCAGTCATCTGCAAACTTCATTAGCCAAAGACCTTCTGTGTTAGCCTGTACTTCACAGAAGTAGATACGAAACAGGAGAGGACCCAGGACTGAACCCTGTGGTACTCCACTTGTCACTGGTCTGAAGTCGGATTTGGAGTCTGCTACTTTCACAGTGTGGGTTCTGTCAGTGAGCCAGTTGGCAACCCATCTTGTGACATAGGGATTTATGCCTAGTTTAGTGAGTTTATCTATAATTCCAGAGTTGGGGATGGTGTCGAAAGCCTTGGCAAGATCTAGATAAGCTGTGTGAACCACCTTACCCTCATCTACAGCTTTCGTGACTGCTTCAAAGAAGTCTATCAGGTTTAGGAGCCATGATCTGCCTTTTACAAACCCGAACTGGGTGGGGTCCAGAGTTTGGAGATTACCAATGTCTTTGTTTATAAGTTCCATGATGATACATTCCATGGCCTTGCAGACCAGGCTCATCAGGCTAATGGGGCAGTAGTTCCAGTGGTCCTTGGTGGCTGCCCACTTGTGGAATGGGATAACCATCACTGTGCACCATTCAGCAGGCAGAAAGCCTAAGGTGAGGCTATGGTTGAACATGGCACTTAGGTGGGGTGCCAGTTCATTCTGTAGTTCATGTAGAATGCAGCCTGGGATGTTGTCTGGTCCCATGGATGCTGTGTTCTTGGCTTTGGAGAGTGTGTTTTTTACCTGTGCAGCCGTGATTACAGCAACTTTGCATTCTTCCAGTATAGAGATGGGCTCTTTAGAGGGTGAGAGGGGGGTAAAGTTAGCCTTGAACCTATCTGCCAGGATGTTGGCAATATCAGTTGGGTCTGTATATTTAGTGCCATTGTGCTGTAACTCAGAGCAGATCTGAGTGTTGCCATTGAGAGTCTTGACATAGCTATAGAATGCTTTGTGGTTGTCTTTAGAATCAGTGGCAATTTTGTTTTCATAACTAGCTTTGGAGGATTTTATCAGGGATCGCAGCTTCCTACTGAGGCTGACCAGGGAGCTCCTCCACTCATGGGATTTTACTCTCTTTTACAACAGTTTCTTCCTTCTGTTGTACACTTTGTTTATGGTAGGGGACCAACAGATTGGCTTCCTTTTTTTGGAGGATAGCGTCTTGGTTCTATTTGGGATAGCACGATCCATGCACTCGTGATAAGTGCTTATAAATTGCAATTGTGTAGGATTCAGTAGTTGTAACTGTATTGTCCATTTGCATGGGTGGCATGAAGTTCACCACTTCTGTCTTAAGAAGCATGAAGTTGGCTTCGGAGAAATTTTTTACCATGATTTCCTTAATGGGGGGTGGGAGCAGAATGTGGATATCTAGTGTAATTAGCTTATGGTCAGATCGGACCAATGAGGCGTTGACTTCAGGTGTAGAACACCGGTCACTCATGCTGGTAATGACTAGATCTAGGATATTGTTGCTCCTGGTGAGGGTGTGGATAAGTTGATCCAGGGCATTGGAGTTTATGAATTCCAGAAAGCATTGAGTGAAGGAATTGGTACATGAGTAGTTTTCCCACTTAATGGTGGAGTAGTTGAAATTGCCCATTATTAGGATGTTTGGTTGAACCCTAATATTTTCCAGTACATCAAGAAAAGAGGTGTGGGAATCCTGGGGCATGGTGGGGGTTCTGTAGCAAGCTACAATAAGGATTGCAGTTTTGCCCAGAGTTAGTTGCACTTGGATAACCTCGGCTGCAATATGCTGAGCAACTAGCCTGGAGGTGTGGATATCCTTAATGAATATGGACACACCTCTGCCTTTGGTGTTCCGGTCCAGGTTACATGGCCGAAAAGTGTGGTATGAGTTATAGCCTGGTAGTGCAGGGGTGCTCTCTGGAGCCTTGAACCAGGTCTCAGTCACTGCACAGATATCAATGTTCTCCATTTTAAGGAGTGCCTTGAGTGAGTGCATTTTGAGATTTAGACTTCTAGCATTGAGTAGCATCACCCTCAGTTTTTGTTTGCCTGTTCCTGTTACAGTGGTGAATTTGTCATTTGTACCTTGACTAAAAAGGCATGTTGATGTTGTTATTGTTTGTGAAACATGGTTAAAGAACAATAACTGGAAGCCAGTTCTGTCAGGGTATAAATGTTTTTACAGTAACAGACATTCTAACAAAAAAATCAGGTGGAGGTCTTATGATAGGGATTAATGATAATTATGAGACGAGTGATTATTACATGTTCAGTGATAACACCAATACTATAGACTGTGTAACTGTGACAAAAAAGACAAT
This sequence comes from Protopterus annectens, assembly GCF_019279795.1. NCBI lineage: Eukaryota > Metazoa > Chordata > Ceratodontiformes > Protopteridae > Protopterus > Protopterus annectens. The sequence goes on from NC_056735.1 coordinate 1,969,102,169, forward strand.
TCTGGAACATATAACAATTGTTGGAGTGTAAGGACCACGAAAGTCAAGTGCAGATGACCTACAGGAATTCATACATTTCTTGCATAAAACACAGGATGGAAGAATAATATTAGCCAGGGACTTAAATTTGCCAGAAACAGATTGGAATAATATTGATTCAACTATGGTAGTAAGGAAATTATTCGCAACATATATTCAGGAGTAACAATTGCTTCAGATTAAAAAAAAAATACCAGGGAACACAAAATACTAGACATTGTTTGTGTTCCTAAAGAAATTAGTGTTACTTCAAGTCAAGTTTTACCACCATTGATAATCATGGGGTTATAAAAGTTAATTTGTTGCTAGATAATTCTGCCAAACTAAAATCTAACTAAAATCTAAACCAGTGCACAGAAGGTTAATTACAGATAAACAGTCACTGTGTAAAGCTAACAGGAGTGAGGTGTTCAGTGGAAAAACTGTAGATGGAATGTGGAAAGTTTTGAAAGAGAAATTGTTTGAGAGCAAAAAATCAAAAAAAAATGTTTAACATAAGGATCTAGGCATACAATATCAGGGGGATATGTTGTTGTGTCTTTCAGCTTTTCCTGGTTAGGGGTCGCCACAGCGGAACTCCGGTCCACTAATGATTGGCAGTAGATTTTTACGTGCCGAGTTGCCAGCCCTGACGCACAACCTTCAACAAAGGTACGCCCATTCACGCATATCTCCACTCAGAAGACGGTCTAGCTGAGAATTGAACTGGACAGCATCTTACTGTGAGGCGACAATGCTACCGCAGCACCACCACCGCAGTTTATATTTCCATAAAAGCAAGATATCCAATTCAGGTGAGAGACAAAAAATATAAGAAATGGAAGAGAGGCAAACTACAACTTTGAAAACTGAAAGAAACAAGTTGGACAAACAGATTAAGCATAGAGTGAGACAAGATCAAGAAAAACTCGAAGAAAATGTATATAAAGATACTGAGCATAATAGGAAACCTTTTTATAGATACATAAGATGTGGAAGGAGTAAAGACACACAAATGGATAAATTATGTGCAGATTCTAAAATTTATTCTCATATACAACAGATTATAGATATATTTATAAAATCTTATGCAAAACAGTTTGGCTCCACAAAAGGGGTAATAAGTTGTCCTAGTGAAATCCAGGTAACCCCAGATACAGGAATCAAATTAGATTATATTGAAAAAGAGCTGCATAACACTGGATACAAACAAAGCACATGGTGGAGAGGAAATTAGTAACAATGGCCTAAGAACACTTCAGCAAGAACTTATGGTACCATTATATCAATTATTCACTATGTCATATAAATATGGGGAGATTCTACAAGATTGGAGACATGTGCTTATTAAACCTGTCTTTAAGGGAAGGGGGAGTAGAACCAACCCAGAGTCATATAGACCCTTAAGTCTACTTTCATGTTGTGGAAAAGTAATGGAGAAGGTAATATTGGATAAGTTATTGTCAGAAATGGATAGGCTAGGACTTGAAACCATATATGACCAGGCATATGTTGAAAACAGATCTATTACCACCTGTGACATGATGTTCTATAACAATATAATAACAGCTATGAATGAAAAATTGTGTTGTGATGTAATTTAGATAGATTTAGATATAGCATTTGATAAGTTCATGCACAAAACATTGATCAATAAATTAGTACAACTGGCTATTGATGTACTCTTGATAAGATGGATAGCTGCATGGCTTACAAATAAGACATGACAAGTATCATACAGCAACTGGACAGGTGAAATCCTTGGTTACAGTCAGACTGTCCCACATGGCTCTGTCCTAGGCCCTTACTTGTTTAGATTGTATCTTTCAGACCTAACTTTTTCATCTGAGGTGTTCTACAGTCTATATAAAGACGACCTGAAATTGGGTAAACTGATTATATGTGTTACAGATAAAGCATGTCTGCAAAATAACTTGACTAAATTGACAATTTGAGCACATGCGAATAACATGTTGATAAATACATCAAAAACTAAGCATATGAGATTTGGGAGACATACATTGAAAGCTGAATATTTAATACAGCAAGTGAAACAGTGGACTCATTTAAGGACCTTGGTACATGGGGAGATTCAACTATGAGTTTTTCTAATCATATCAACCAATTGGTTAATGATAGTTATAGAACTATAGGTTGTATAAAAAGATTTATAAAGTCTAGGAAATCAAAAATGAGCAAGACATTGTTTGTTAGTTACATTAGACCCAAACTTTAGTATGGAATAACAGTATGGAAACCCTATAAGAAAACAAGTATGAGTAAACTTAAAAGAGTACAGTGGAAATATACCAAGTGTATACATAGATGTGAAAATTTAAGCTATTATGAAGGACTAAAATATCTGGACATGTGCAGTGTTTCTTGCAGATATCTAAGAGATCTTATTCAAGTATATAGGGAATTTAGCGACAACTACATCTGGAAATGGTTGGGGTTATTAAAAGGTACTAGAGAATCATCAGACAACCAATGTAGAAGATCCTATAGGAATGAGAAGGGTACTAATTGGTTCTCTGATGCAGTAGCTGATGCATGAAACAGACAACCAAATTACACTGAAGCAAGTACTAGTTTAGATATTTTTAAGAACAGCCTGGACACTTATTATGGGAACAAGTATTTTGGTATATTGGCAAGCTAAGGGCATTAATGCCCATGCTTGTAATATTTCTATGTAAGTATGTATTACACATCAGTAACATTCGGCAGTATCACTGAATGACAGCTCATTTCCCAAGGGAAAAAAACTCAGAAATTTATTTCATATGTGCAAAGAAATTACAATCAGTAATGCAAATGTGTAGTAAGTTCTGACCAACAACACAATTGATGCAGGGTTTAAATCTAGATTTTGGATATTTTGAATTTATTCTTCACAGTGAAATATGTTTGCACACTTGACTCTGAAGTGCAGTTTCCAACGTTTTAATTGTAACAACAGAAGCATGTAGAATGGATGATGAAAAAGATAACTGTGGTCTGTGCAACCTGCAGTATTCCTAGTATCGATTATAGTAATAGCACACTTTTATGTGCATGATGTTATGAATATGCAAGGCCTAAAATCTGAGGAAGAAAAATCAGCAATGTAATGAATTGTGAAATATGGATATTTGTCATCCTAGCTGTAGTAATACGCTTGAACATGTATTCATAGCAGGAATATATTTCATTAACACAGGTGCACATTTTACTTTAATATTCTATGTACAGCATGAGTTCATTTCAATTCCTGAATGACCTCTCCCTCAATAAGTCTCACAACATGAATGCACGATAAGGTGTATGAGAAATGCAAGTTATATGTCAAACACTGTTAAAAATGTTAGTATTTTAGGGTAATGCCAAAGGTGCTATGTTCAAACCTAGATATTTTAAATTATAGTGATCCTTACTGTCAACATTTCACTTGGAGAACACCACCACTTTTTTATTGTTTATTTATTTACTTATTTTTTTTGCTTTATTCTTTGCTCTATGGTTGGCATTGGGCATCTGTGGCATTCGGTGGTGAGTATCAGTGAACAGCAGTTCACTTCCCAAGGCAAAAACTCAAAATGTTATTTTGCATTTGCAAAGACTAAACCATCAGTACAGCAAATGAGGCTGCCACTAGTGCACTTCAGTTAGTACTCTGGACAGTGCAGAAAATACAGCTGATATGTAACTTCCTCTGTAGCTCAACATGTTGATGCAGATAGTTCTGAGCAGCAGTACAAATAATGCCCACTTTGAATCCAGATTACAACTTGTTTTAATAAAAGGGTGAGACTAAAGTCTTGTCAGTGACTTTTTTTAGTAACTGAACATGGAGTACAATTTCTGAGCAACAGACATTTCAATATATGTCTAATCATACAGATACAGAATGTGGCAGTTCAGCTCTCTGTTTTATCATGGGTTCGATTCCCAGGTGCTATCAGTCACTGTTTGTAAAATGTATGTCCCAGCATAGTGTTATGTCCTATTTAGTATAAACTACCTAAAAAGGGCACTGAATGACACCAACATAAACAATGTCATGTCATATTTATTTTTCACAAGAGTCAATTTATGATTACCATCCACCACACCAGAAAGCATGGCCAGATGTACCAATATATCATTTCAAATGTAATTCAGATATCATCTGTATAAAGCATTTGACGAAGGTGCATCAGGAAAGATTGGCACACCTCTGAGAGGTACTGGGTAAGTATGTCTCAGGGATAAATGCTTTAAATTTCATCATGCATAAGAACTGAAATTCACTTTAGCAGTTTGAAGGGCATCAGTCCATATAAGCCTGACACACATACAGATGAGTAAACATACCTTACATGTATACCATGGATACATGCCTGCTCGGATACCTCTTGAGTAATGTGAAAATCAATGTAGCTGTGTGTTGGTTCAAATTTAAGCAACAGCAATTAGCTTTTATTACATAATATAAAATTAGTGTTCTGCAATCAGTAAGTAACAAAAAAATTGCAATATTTGTAAATGGACATGTCTATAACTGGAATGCCCCCATGATATATGCAATAGTCACAAAAGTGTTTGCCTAATATCTATAATAACAATGAGATTGATATGTCTTTTAAGACTTCACTGTCACTCGTCTGGTCAGGATAAAACAGATGAACAGTTGTGGGTTCGGTTCAAGCAGCTTTATTACATATAAACACATCAGGACTGAGGCTTAGTAATTTAAACTTAAGTAAACTTTTAAACAGACTGACTACTGCACTCATGCATGTTAACACTCTGGCTGTTCACTCAGAATGGCACTACTGCCTACACATGCTCTCCATTTATACCATGTGCCCTCACTTTGAAATGCTTCTTAAAGTCACAACACACCCTTTGTTCTACATCATCCCTCTGTGAAAAATAAGTCATGCACAGTAATAATGACAATAATCATTGACAGTGACATGCAATTGTACAGAATTAATTTTTTGGCATGCAGTTATACAGAACTAATTACAAGTGAAGCAATCATGTCCATGTTGCTGTGTATTTTACACTAGGTCTGGAAATATGACCTGATCATGTGACATAGAAAATAGGACTGGGTTTAGCAACAGGGACTGTCTTTAATGAATGTTCAACTTCAGGGACATCTAGGACATCATCAGGAATGGGAATAGGTACTGAGACATGTCCTTCAACAGGAACATCATCTGGATTGCTCTGAGATCTAGACACCAGAAGAAGATGCCTGCAATTTCTTCTGTATTCTATACCCTCTGATTCTACTAACTAAGATCTGAGCTTGGTGTATACACCTCTCATTTGACCAGTTCAATCAAAACCTTTTGCGGTTTGCATCCTCACTATCTCTTCTTCTTTAAATGGACGAAGAAATCTGCTCATTTTATCATAGCTGAACTTCTGGAATGAACGCTTTTTGAATAATTGGGCCTTGATTGCTCTGGTGTTTTTAGCATTAGGCACCAACAAGCTGGGACTGATAGGCAAGGTTGTTCTTATTTGCCTGGATAGAAGTCTCTGAGCAGGTGAGACAAGTAAATTGTCATGGAGTATATTTCCGAAATTAAGCGAATTCAAGAAAACATTGATGTTGTCACAATTTGACTTCTCTAGTAATTGCTTTTCACTTTGTACTGCAAGTTCAGCTAGGCCGTTTAACTGTGAGTACTTAGGACTACTGGTAACATGGATAAAGTCCCACTCTTTTGCAAATTTCTGACATAGCTGACTGGTAAAACGGGCACCATTATCAGAAATAACTTTGTGTGGACTACCATGGACTGGGAAATGATGTTTCAAATTAGTAATGACAGTACTGGATGTTAGGTTGGGTAGCAGATCAATCTTGAACCAATTTGAATAAGAGTCTACCAACCCTAAGTAATGTTGACTATTCCACTCGAATATGTCAGTGGCTACTGTTGACTAAGGTAGTTCAGGAATTTGTTTTAGATGAAGTGGCTCATTTTGCAAATGCGGTTTAGTACTATTGCATACTGAACAAGATGAAAGTGCTTTATCGATATCTTTTGACAGAGAAGGACAAAATACTAGTCCTCTTGCCCTTCTTTTGGTAGCTTCAAAACTTGGATGGCCATGATGCAAAATCTAGATGTACTCATGTAAAGAAGTAGGAACGATAACTTTAGGACCTTTGAAAATGATACCATCATCCATGAACATCTCATCTCTGTAAGAAAAATAAGACTGCACTTCCTCTGGTACACAAGATTGCTTTGAAGGCCATCCAACGTTGATGAAGTGGTTGTGCTTTTGCAAAATTGGATCGGTCTTTGTATGATCTCTAAGCTCATCAAGTCTTATGATAGAAAAATTATGCACTTCCATGACATCAAAATCAAAATTCTCTGCATCAAGCGTTTATGTGGTATTTATGGGTGATCTGCATAAGGTATCAGCCAGATAAAGAAGTTTGCCTTTAGTATAGACCATTTTGACATTGTACTTTTGTAATCTGAGCATCATTCTTTGTAATCTTGCTAGAGCTGTATGCATAGGCTTTTTTAAAATAGTGAGTAGAAGTTGATGATCAGTCTCAATCTGGATAGCTCAGCCATAATTATAATCATGGAACCAAGAATATGCAAACACAATTGCCAAAAGTTACTTCTCAATCCGAGCATATTGATCTCAGTTTGGGTAAGAGTTCTAGATGCCTAGGCTACTGGTCTGGCCTCTTGAAGAATAACTGCACCAAGACCGAACTTTGAAGCATCACCGGAAAAAATTACTGGATTGTAGATAGTTTCTTAACGTAGGCGGACTGGCAAGTTTCACTCTCAGATCATCAAATGCTCTCTAGTGTTGTTCCAACCATGACCCGGTGACATTTTTGCATGTCAGCTCTCTTAAGGGCACTGATAATTCTCTGAAATCTGGTACAAACTTGCCCAAATAGTTAACTATAAAACACTGTAAGGCTTGGACATTGTCTGGAGCTGGCATCTCAAGAATGAAAGTTTGTTTGGAAGGATCTGGACATAAGCCCAAACTGGTGAATAAATGAACAACATAAGTAACTTCTGGTAGCCTGAATTTACATTTCAGAGGATTGAGCTTTAGATTCACTTCACATGCTCTTTCCAGAACTTTCCTGAGGTTTCTGTCATGCTCTGCTTCACCATTGCCTCCAACTAGTAAATAATCTACTATTAGAGCACACGGATAGCCTGAAAAAATTAGCTCCATTGTATGCTGAAAGACTTCACTGTCAGAATTTATTCCAAAAGGCATTCAGAGAAATCTGATCTAGCAAATGGTGTACTGAATGTAGTCAGTGGTGAATATTTGAGATCAAGCATTACTTACAAAAATGAACTCTTTGCATCTATGACAGAAAAAAACAGTGGCATTTGGCATGAGAGCAGCAAATTTCTTGACTGCATGCATAGGATGGTGGGGTCTCTTTAATGATTTGTTCAAATCTCTTGGATAAATACATATTCTGATTTCATCTGAGCTTTTCTTATGATCAACTACCATGGAAGACACCCATTCAGTTGGTTCTGCAACTGGACAAATCACACCTTGCTGCACCATTTTATCTAACTGAACTTTGACTCTGTCCTGCATAGCTAACAGAACTCTTCTTGCTGGTCTGACCACTGGACTGACCTCTGGGTCTAATTTCATGGAGTATACAGCTAGAAGTTTACCTTACTTGTCTTCGAAAATAGCATACTCTGTGAAAATAACATCTGTGAAAGTGGAACTAGGACATGTGCTTACATGATGGACTTCTTTGGTAAAAGAAAGCAGTTTCATTTTCAAACTGTCTCTGAGACCTAATAATGACTGTACAGGTCTCTTGAGTACATAAAATTACAAGCTGTAACTGTTCCCAGCTGAATAGCATGAAAGCACTACTGAGCCTTCGGTTTGAATCTCTTCGCCACCATAAGCAACAAGCATTGCAGAATTGGTCAAATTAAGTTGTTCACCAGCTCTTACTCTAGCAAATGTTTCTGCTGACATAACATTGCACTTTGAACTAGTGTCCATTTTGAGCTCTTTGGGTTTACCATTAATCAGGACAGTACAAAACACTTCATTTTTTGCCAACAAGTCTACTGAATTAACCTTTTCACAAACCAGTGATACACCATCTAAATAGAAAGTACAGTTATAGCTTTCTATATGATCAACTTGTTTTTTTTTTTTTTTGAGTTACTTTTCTTAATAAATGAATGAGGCTTGCTTGATTTACAAAGCTTTTGAAAGTGGTTCCATTTTTTACACTTGCAGCATTGCTGACCAAATGCTAAGCACTTTTCTCTTTTGGACTCATGATTGGCACCGCAATTACAAAAATTAACAACGAGACTTGACTTGGGTATGCTGACTCACCCTTGTGCTGCAGCTGCACTGAGCATATCCATTTTACTGAGCTAGTCTTAGAACTGCTAGAAAGGTACAGGCTCTCCCTGGAAATCCCACAGAGGCTGCAGCTGCCGTGTGCTTAGGCTTGTTTCTGTTAGCCATGTGATGCGTGCTGTCTATGTTTGCCCTAAAGGCTGCTAAAACCATGCTCTTATCACTTGCAAGGATGTCTGTGTTCCTTTCTGTAAACTTGTGTATTTGACAAATCTTGATGGCTTTGCTCAATGTTAAATCACTGTCTGGAAGCAAAATCTTTCTCACTGCAGCATTATTAACACCACACACAAGCCTGCCCTTTATCAACTCTTCTTTCAAATCACCAAATCTGCACATTTTAACTTTATTTCTTAAGTCAGTAGTGTAAGCTGCAAAACTTTTTTCTGGCTTTTGGTCTCTTGTATAAAATAAATGTCTCTCCAATGTAACATTTATCTGGGGGTTACACATTTCTTTAGATTTACATTTCAAGCACTCAGGGGCCTCCCTTGATTCAGCTTGTACAAAAATATGATGGTTTTCCCTTTTTCTGCATATACCACTGGACAAATGAATGCTCTTTTTCAATGGCTTCTGACCCCATTAGATTAAGCAGAATAAATGCCAGTGTACATGCATCTTTATCAGAAAAAACTACATGTATGAAAATATCATATTCCTGCTCAAATACTTTCCAATTCTCTGCAATATTATGATAAAACACAAGACGACTGGGTCTGTGAAATGCTTCGGCCATGCCAATACACAATAATAAAGGCTCTTGTAATTATTTACAAATGGGTTCCTATTAGATGACTGAAGATGCATTCTTTTGAATGCATCTTGGTCAAACTTCAAAAGACGAAAAGGCAAAATGGTGAAGCGGCATATAAGCAAATTATTTCCCTGGGAAAGAAATTGCTTGGCCGCGTCCATTACTTTGCCATTTTTGTCACTGTAGTGTGATCTCGGAGTTGGTATATTTAAGTGGGGGTGGGAGGCATAGCCCCCCCACATTGGGGTGTGGGGGCTTTCACTTTATGTTATATTTTGTGTATTTTTTTTTTTTTTTGAAACAGCGATTTTTTTTCCCTTGGAAAAAATTGCTGTTCAAAGCGTGCGAGTTTGTATGCTTTCACTTACATGGGGTTGATAAATCATCATTCGCTTTTCTAAGCATTCGATGATTTAATATAGACCCTTTACAAACACACACACATATACATCAGAAATTTATGCCAAAAACATGTAAGTATGCTCAACAGCACAATAGACTCTTCGAAATAATTGCACTTTACAAAATAAATTTCTGTAGCACAAGAACAGTTTGAAATCACTGTACTTTGTGAAACCTCTCATCAGTTTAAGAAACTCTTCGAAATGACTGCACCTTGCAAATGAACTGTACACAGCAAAAGAAACTTCTCAAAATGACTGCACTTAGCAAAATAACTATACTTTGCACACAATAAACTCTTAGAAATAATTGTACTGTAATAAAGCACACACTGGATTAAAAGTTTCCGTGCTGTTCCTGGTTTTATTGTTTCACTGGACAAGCTGCTTCTTTTTTGTTTTAAAAGCACACACTGCAAACACTTTGCACACTCTGGGATACTTCAAACAACTCTAGTTATACTTTGAATAGCTTTAGTCAATGTGAAATTGTAGCTCATATCAAAAATGTGGTCGTTTACTAAAGAAAATGCAGTCGCTTTGCTTTCCCATGCCCATTTTGCCTTTTTGTTGTACTCGTTATGCTCATTTGACTTTTGTCTTGCTCATTATACTTTTATTGTGCTCGTTTTACTTTTAACATGCTCATTTTGCAAATCAGAAGTAATTCTGAATACTCTCATAAGTATTTTGAATAATTGTATCAAATATCGTGGTTTTTGAACATTTTGTTTAATCAATAATGCATTTTGTGCTTTTTGTTTGATTAATAATGCGTTTTGTGCATTGTGAATGCTTTGTATCATTTGCTTTATGAAATATATCATTTATGTGAGTTGTAATTACCTGAAATTCTTTTCTGACCTTTTTTCAATTGTTTGAGCAGGTTAGGAAGATTTAGTCATCTATATATCTCTATTTCTAATTGCACACCTCGTGGCTTAACTTCTGGCTTCTTTCTGGCTCAGACATCTTGGTTCCAACACATTGTCTTTCAGGCACACCACTCCTAACTCCATGTCATTCAGACATCCCACTTCTGACATGTCGCTCTTCTGGTCAGGATAAAGCAGACGAGCAGTTGTGCATTCAATTCAAGCAGCTTTATTACATACAAACACATCAAGATTGTGGCTTAGTAACTTAAACTTAAGTAAACTTATAAGCAGACTGACAACTGCACACATGCATGTGCTCTCCTACCACCATCCTGCATATTCCTTTATTCTTGCCCCTATGTCCTACTCTCTGCTTCCTACCATTTTCACCGCTGTCCTATCAATTCCTTTTCATAAGTTTAATCCAGTTAAAAAAGGGAATCACACACAACACGCATGCTCATAAACAGTCCATAAAAACAAACCCTAAATTTTCTTCCTCAGCATTTTGGCAATATTTGGCATCATGCATTACTGGCAAATGATGATAAATGTCAACAACTGAAGATTTTACCTTCAACCATGGTAGCACAGTTATCTTCGTGCAACTGTGCTTAGCCCAGCAGTGCTACAGAAAAGAAAGACTGATAGCAATATGAGGAGATAGCTTAATTGGTGGCAAGATATAATGTACACTTTATGGGATGATACAAGTTGTATTACTGTGGTGATGCATACACTCCCCCTTGCTTCAAACTTTTGGCATTGTAGCTTCAAATTTGTAAATTCCTGTGTGTTCATCTCAGATAATATGCAGCTCTGTAGAATGCTTTTAAATATTGTCAAGTGTTCAAATCTAAAAGTATCTCAAATATTATTTAATTTGTTTTCATATAAAGATTGTGTGAAAGTGTCGCCTACATATGTTATTAACTCACCAATACCCTGCTTATGTCTTAATCATTCGTCTACCATTCTACACCTGATTGCTTCCTATTTGGAAACCTTTATTGCAGACAGCATGACAGAATTAGTAGAATGACAAGAAAAACAGTAACACACCACAAAAACAGCCATAATGGCCCATACACAAAACTCTTTACCTCTCTCTAGTCCCCCACCCCTCTTTCTCTCTCTCTCTCTGTCACTTTCCCCTCTCTCCCTATCCCCCATCATTCATCTCATCAGTCTTTGTCTTCAGCATTTGAACAATGGCATCAAGCACCACTGGCAACTGATGGTAAATACTGGTTCATGTCTTATGACAAAAACTGCTGAGTTTTTGCCTTCAGCTGCATTAGCATGCCACCCTTCACACTACTATGCTTAGCCTCACTATGCTATAGAAACGAAGACTGGTAGCACTATGAGCAGGCATTTATTATCATATGTTGAACAGACTGCAAGTTCAATGTACACCATATGGAATCGTTCTGTTGGCATTACTATTCCAAATTATGCTTACATACTTCGTTGCTTCATACTGTTTTCATTGTCCCTTCAAATGTGTGCATTTTAACGCCTGACATTTCTCTTTTTTTGTGGTGTGGTTAGCTAATGCTCATGTCTGTAGACTGCTGATGCATTTTTGGGAGGTGCTTAAATCCAGCATCAGCTGTAAAACTATAAGCATTTTCATTTCTAATAATATTTTGTCTTGTGAAATAATGGATACATATATTATTCCACCAACAGTATCCTGCATGGTTCTTCATATTGCCTGAAATTATCACAACCCTACTCAAGCCTTTTGAGCTCTAAGTGTCAGACATGTGGTCAAAACATGAATCAATAGGGGGATAAATTTTAAAACACTAGGTACAGGTGAAAATCATTGCTCTTATACAGTTAGAAGGTGCTAGAATAAAATATTTAGCATTAGCATGCATGTTCTAAAAGATGTGAAGTCTGACATGTAGACGCATGTTATCATATAGTACTCCATGATGCAACAGAAAAAAGTACATAAGAAATACAAAAACATGCCTTAAACATGTGGACAGTCATCAAATTGGAGGGTAGTGTAAGCATGCCCATGTACTATCTGTATAATTAATACTTTACTGCAATGATCACAACATATTAAAATGATGATGCAAAAAACTTTAACATGACATTTACATCTGTTCTGAAATCGCTCAAAATCAGAACTGTCTGTATCTCTGAACTCTTTATTTGCAAGAAGCTTGGCATGGAAGACCATAGACCACTGCCATTTCCCATTCTATGTTCAAACAAACAACTCATAGGACAAATAAAGTCTACAAAGCCAAATCTGAGTTAAGTTTGGCCTCCCAGGCCAAGGAAAACCACAAAGCATTCTTTAGCTATGTCTGCAACCTCAAAAGCATACACAATTGTGTGCAGAGCTCATTGTAAATGGAGCCACCTATACTGAGCCAGAACACATAGCAAACCACCTGGCTGATAAATCCAGCTCCAACTTTACCCCTCTCTCTCCCTCAACCTTCCCTCAGGAAATGTCATCAAATAGAACCAAGATGCTCTCCTCCAAAAAAAGGAAGCCAATCTGGTGGTCCCCTGCCATAAACAAACTTTGCAACAAAAGGAAGAAACTGTTGCGGAAAAGAGTCAAATCCCAGGATGCAAAAAACTCCCTTACCAGCCTCAGTAAGAATCTGAGATCCCTCATAAAATCCTCCAAAGCTTGTTACGAAAATAAAATTGTCAAAGATTCCAAAGACAACCACAAGGCATTCTATAACTATGTCAAGAATCTAAATGGCAATGCTCAGATCTGCTTTGAGCTACAACAGAGTAGCATTAAATATACTGATTCCAAGGATATTGCCAATATCCTAGCAGATTGATTCAGTGCCAACTTCACCACCCTCTCACCCCCTAAATGGCCCATCTCAATACCGGAAGATTGCCAAATTGTGGTAATAATGGCCACACAGGTAAAAAACGCACTCTCCAAAGCTAAGAATACAACATCCATGGGACCAGATGACATCCTGGGCTGTGCACTACAAGAACTACAAAATGAACTGCCACCTCACCTAAGTGTCATGTTTAATCATACCCTGACCTCAGGCTTCATGCCCACTGAGTGGCGCATAGCTACAGTTATCCCACTCCACAAGGGGGGATCCACCTTGGATCCTGGGAACTACTGCCCCATCAGTCTGACGAGCCTGATCTGCAAGGCCATGGAATGTATTATCATGGAACTTATAAACAAAGACATTGGCAACCTTAAAACACTGGACCCCACCCAGTGTGGGTTTGTTAAGGGCCAGTCTTGTCTCCTGAACCTGACTGACTCCTTTGAATCAATCTCCAGAGCCGTGGACGAGGGTAAGGCAGTCCACTAAGCCAATCTGGACCTCACCAAGGCCTTTGATACCATCTCCCACTCTGGAATCATAGATAAACTTAGTAAGCTGTGCATTAATCCCTACATCACTCGATGTGTTGCCAACTGACTTACTGACAGAACCCACACTGTAAAAGTAGCTGACTCCAAATTCAGCTCCAGACAAGTGACAACTGGAGTACCTCAGGATTCAGTCCTGGGACCTCTCTTGTTTGGTATCTACTTCTCTGAAGTACAGGTCAACACTACGGGACTCTGGCTAACAAAGTTCGCAGATGACTGCAAACTGGGAGCCATTATTGAATCCCCAAATGATGTGGATACTCTACAAAAGGGCCTTACAGAAACAGATGCTTGGTGCAAGAGCCATGGGTTCAAGCTCAATGCCAAGTAATATATAGTTAACCCCTTTGGGAAAAAACATGTACCCGTGAATTACCACATAGGTGGCAGTACACTAAACACCGATAGTGTGATAAGAGACTTAGGGACACAGGTGGACAGTGGTCTCACCTTCAATAACCACATTGCCACAACAGTCAGGAAATCCTTCTATGTGGCACACCTCATCACTAAGGGCTTTTCATCCAGAAAAAAGGAGGTCATTGTCTCACTGTACTCATCCCTCATTAGACTCATTATAGAATACAATGCACCATTTGGTATGTACCTCTCAAGACATCTGCAACAACTGGAAAGGCCGTAGAAATACCTCACTAAAAGAATCACAGGCATAAAGTAGATGGTCTATGCTGACCGCCTTAAAAAACTTCAGCTATACTCTGACGCATATCGTCTACTTCGAGGTGATCTCTGCTTAACATACAAGGCCATGTCAAACCCAGAGCTGTTGGACATGCTACACTTAAAGAAATCCCAATCCCTCAGAGCCACATGCTCCAGGGATCTAAACCTTGTCATCACAATAAACAAAACATGCTGGAGGGATAGGTTCCTGACCCAGAGACTCCCCAGACTCTGGAATAGACTGCCCATACATGTCAAGCAGTGCATCTCTTTGGCCCTCTTCAAAATGAACCTTGAGAATTGGATGGGAGGAAGGAAATTCACCCCAGGGATCACATCAGTCACCCTGCTAGACAGGGGTCCAGGGAAGTAAACAGTTTGGGAAGAAATAGCCAGGTAATTGTTATGGTTAGGCTTGTATAGGCCCTAGGGCCAATAGCCTAGTACCAACCTATGAACCTATGAACCTATATATCTTCCCCTACTATCACTAGGGAAGAGGTCCTTAATGCTCTCTCTAAGACCAAGAATTAATGAGCCCAGGCAATATCCCAGGGTGCTTCTAAATAGCATAAACATGACATATCAGGATGTCTGGAATTACTATTTAACTGTAGCCTCCAAACAGGTTTTGTTTTGTGTCTCATGAATGCAGAAAGGCAACAGTCACCCTCTGCACAGAGGTAGGCCATCTACAGACCCTGGAAGCTACAGGGTCTCACTAGTCTTATATGTAAAGCCATGGAACGAATTATCATGGAGATGATCAATAGTGATATAGTAAATCTCCAGACACCAGAACCAACCCAGTTTGGTTTCGTTGAGGGCAGATCATGCCTACTCAACATGGTGGACATCTTTGAGAAGGTCACCAAAGCAAATGTTGAGGGCAAAATTGTTTACACCTCCTACCTTGACTTGGCCAAGGCATTTGACATAATACCCCACTCAGGCATTGTTGACAAACTCAAGAGGTTAGGTACAAACCCATATGCCACCCAGTGGATAGCCAACTGGCTCACAGGCAGGACCCAGGAAGTTAGAATTGGGGAGTACACCTCTACAAAGAGGCCAGTCACAAGTGGAGCCACTCACGGATCAGTCATTGGACCACTCCTTTTTGGCATTTACTTCAAAGAAGTCAAGGCCAATGTCAGTGGTCTCTGGCTAACTAAATTTGCAGATGACTGCAAATTAGGAGCTATCATTGAATCTCACACTGACACAAATGTTCACCAGGAGGGTCTGCCACAGACAAACAACTGGTGTCAGAGCCATGGAATAAAAGTAAATGCCAAGAAATGCATAATAGTATCCTTTGAAAAGACATCCAACCCTGGTAACTATCATATTGGCAATACACCCCTTAGAGTTGACCAAGTAGTCAGGGGCTTAGGGACACACATAGATAGTAATCTAACCTTTGACCATCATGTGTCTACAGTGGCGAGGAAATCATTCTATGTTGTGCAACTTATAAACAAAGGTATGGCATCTAAGTCCAATAAAGTCATTGTTCCACTATATTCAACATTCATCAGACCTATCATTGAGTACAATGCCCCTTTTGGTATGCACCTAACCAGGCATATCCAACAACTGGACCATCTACAGAAGTTTCTCACTAAAAGAATACAAGGTGTAAGTAAAATGTCCTATGCAGCCCACCTCAAGGCCCTATCCCTGTATTCTGTCTCCTACAGGTTTTTGAGGAGAGATCTATGCCTGACATACAGGGCATTGTCAGATGCCACTGTGATGGGCCCCCTGCATATCCACAAAACAAACAGATCCAGAATTATCTGTTCTAAAGACTTAAACATTGTCTGTGATATAAATAGGACCTGCTGAAGAGATAGGTATGCATCCCAGAGACTACATTGTCTATGGAACAGCCTCCCCATCCATGTGAAGCAGAGTTCTTGGACAATTGGATGGGAAACCAGAAATTCATCCCTGGTTTGGCACCTATTTCTCTAATGGACACAGGTAACCTGTAAATGGTTTATCTCCCAGGCCCATGCTTATACTTATCAAGGGTATTAGAAGTTGTCAGAGATTTGGAATGCATGGCTAGGATTGAAAAGGCTCATGTGGTTTTTAGACTAGTAAACACCTATGAACGTATGAGCCTATAAAACTTAAAAAATGAATACACGTGCAAATACTTTGCCATCATTCACATAAATTAGTTTATCAATGGTGCACTTCAATAAGAAATTTTAACAAAAAGAAAGTTACCCCAGTGGCTTATATTATTTGTGTATGTTTTACTGACTTGTAGTCAAGATATGATTTGATCACCCTGATGCTGTCTGCCCACTACATACTGTAAATTATGTTTGCAGTCGAACACATTACACTTGCAATAATGTGGTACCTTAGAACACATACTTGCTGAGTACTATTAAGAAATTACTTTCACATGTTTGATATGTATGTTTTTTAGTTACACTGCATGTTGTACACAAGGTACAAAATATTCACAATGGTACAACAACTAATTAAGATTTGTATATAATCATCTTGAGCTAAACAGTAAGAAATATTTTGGTGGTGCTCCACTGTTTGACAACTGATTATCATCCATCATATACATTGTCAATACAACATAATGTAAAACGATTCCATTTTATTCACAATACCACAATGTCCATCAATGAAGTGATTATGAGTTAACTCTGTAGTATGCAATGCATTGTGATCAACACATCGCTGTTTTGTCTGTATGTCTGTCAAGATATATTCCTAGTCACCCAAACTTGTGATGTACAATACATGAATGTGCTGTCCAACACATGTAGTCAAATGTCTACTGTGGCACTGGCAGTTGATAAATGTAGCTGTAGCTTGTGTACTTAGGTAGGTGTTTGAATCCAGCAGTGACTGACTAGTGTGTGTGTGTGTGTGTGTGTGTGTGTGTGTGTGTGTGTGTGTGTGTGTGTGTGTGTGTGAGAGAGAGACTCTAGAGCATGGTAAATCTAGGTTCATCCTCAGATCTGATGTGTAAATTTATATGAGGAGAGGGCCCTCCTATCAGTTTCAATCCCTTTTAGTCCAGACATCATCTTTGCAACACACTGATGATGTAATCCTTTCAAATGTGCCCTATGACACACATGTAATTAGACTTCTCCTATGCCACTGGAAGTTGAGAAAATGTACAATAGCTTGTGTGCTTAGATAAGTAGGTGATGGAATCCAGCAATGACTCACTGTATCAGAGTCTGTGTGTATGTGATTCGAGACCTAAGTAGAACTGGCTTCATACACAGGCATGTTATGTTAATTTACACCTGTAGAGGGTTCTCCCATCAGTTACACTCCCTTTTAACAAAAACATCTGCTT
This sequence comes from Protopterus annectens, assembly GCF_019279795.1. Classification (NCBI taxonomy): domain Eukaryota; kingdom Metazoa; phylum Chordata; order Ceratodontiformes; family Protopteridae; genus Protopterus; species Protopterus annectens. Next base: position 1,969,120,053 of record NC_056735.1, read on the forward strand.
TGCAACACACTGAGGAGGTCATCCTTTCAAATATTCCCTGTCTTACTCTTGTCACAAGAGTTCTCCTGTGGCAGTGGCAGTTGATGTGGTGTACTGCAGATATGCAGTGATACTTAAATCGGTAGGTGTTCAAACCCAACAGTGACTGACTAATAGGAGTGTGTATGTGCTAAGTAGGTAGGACTGTCTTACTCAACAGATCTGATGTATACACTTACAGTCAGGAGAAACATTTAAACAGGGTGAGAGATCGCCATCAATTTCATTCCTTTTTAACCCAAACACCTACTTTATAAAACATGGATGATGCCTTCCATTCAAATGTGCTCTATCTCACACTTGCAGTAAGAGTTTTTCTGTGCCACCAGAGAGTGATACAATGCTCTCTAGTTTCTGGACTTAAGTAGGCAAGTGTGAGTGTGTGTGTTACTACAGTGGCAGAGATGACTGGATTATCCAATATGCTTGTTGTGTACACATCCACTGAGGCAAAACCTTCATACAGGGCTAGGCGTGACACAACTACTTTACTCACTTTTAAGCCAAATGTATGCCTTGCAATACAATGATGATGTTATGCCTTCAGATATGTTCTGTCTCATACTTGTAGTAAGACTTCACCAGTGGCTCGTGCAGTTAATATACAGTTCTATAGACTGTGGAATTAGATATGCAGCTGTTGAAAACCAGCAAGATCAACATAATGTGCATGTGACTGTAATGACATGAAGCTCTGCCTTATCCACCATTACCCCAAAATACTGCCATCACTTTTATAAGTCAAACATAGGTCTTTCAACACATTGCTGAAGTCATTCCATTTAAATATTTGTTCTGTGACATTTGCAGTAAGACATCTCCTGTGGCATGTGCAGTTAATACTGACTTTTATAGCATGCAGACTTAAACTGGGAGGTGTTCAAACCTGGTGATGTATATGTGTTAAACAATATGGACAGAAAGGAGAGGCTTACTCAACAGATGGTGATATGGGTAACTCAGAGCTGTTTGAACAGTAATATAGTTAAAGCCTTTTGATCCCTGAAAAGAAATTTTAGGGGATATATGACCATTCAAAACATTGCTTACATCAGACCATGAAGTGTGGCCTTTCTGACACATGTACCTTCAAGTATCCTGTGTCAGAAGCAGATAATACACAGCTCTCTAGAGTGTGGACCTAAATAGGCAGGGGCTTGAATCTGGAACTGTATGTCTGTCAGACGATAGTGACAGATAAGAGGGCTTACCTAAAAATGGTGATATGGTGTGTACTTAATAGAGATCAGCAAATTAAATAAATTTAACAAGGCCAAAGTTCTTTGAGGCCTCAGACTACTTTTTAGGGGAAGCATAACTATTCCAATACACTACTGATCTAATCCCTTCAAGTTTGTACTTCATGACACATCAGAAAAGATTATTTCTGTGGCATCACTTGATGATATACAGGTCTGTGAATTATGACCTCAGGCAGGTGTTCGAGTCTGGTGAGGTATAAATACTGAGTGTGTCAGAGAATGCTTACAGGCAGGATTTGCTTCCCAAAAGGAATGATATTTATTATACGACTTAATGGAAACATTTACAATTATGGAAAGAAAAAATAATTTCTGTAATCCTTTTTAATGAAAGACATATATATTGCAACATAACACTCCAGTTATCCCTTTAGGTGTGTTCTGTATTGCAATTGTGTTGTGACTTTTTTATTGCAAAACTATATAATAATAATCATGATATGTACATAATACAGATCAGAAAATTAAACTGTGAATTTTTGTGTGGTGTCATCAGTTAGTGCACAGAACAAGAGGAACTTGATGTGCATGTATATGTTCAATTAAAATGGTGTATGCCTTTTATTTAGTTCACAACACAGAATGGCTTATGTTTTGGGGGTCTTTGGTTTGGGTCTTTGATTTCTGCATCATGGCCACAGAAAGACTGACTAGTTCCCAACCTTTATTCCCCAAACCTGACATAAATATTTTGCAGTGGTCAGTTAAAGACTTAACTCTGCTTGTCAAGCAACTCTCACAATAGTTTGACAATATTTCTTCCTTTCTTTCTCCTCTTCAACTGGAAAGGGGAAGGAACGCAGCTGAGGACTCAGTGCTTAGGTAATTTTTGCCTACCCAACCACTTTCCAATAGGAGCAACTTGGCAACACAAATCCAAGAAGAACAACATTTAAGGTCACCTAGGATCCAGATGACTACTGAGATTCCTCACTTACAAGACTGGTTACAAGGTGAGATTAGTTTTCTGATTTTCAACAACCACATGATTTTTTTATGGTTCTAAAAGTGAATAGTTTTACCATAAGCTCCTTAAAATTAAAAAGCTCCACTTGGGCAATGCTTTTTTGGTTGAATGTATTAAGGAATACCAATTACCTAAGGGTTTACAGATCTGGCATTACCCATCTGGGTTGGTAATTTGCTGAAACTGTTTGATCAAGAGGGTTGTGAATATATGCAGTTACTTATAAAGCATAACAACCTTCTCCCTGAGGAGCTGAAAGCTGAATTACAGACCCGGGATAACCTTATTACTGAGGATTTAGCTTTCCAACAATTTAAATTTGACTATGTTCATATTTTTAAAAGTACCTAAGCCTAACCGCTCACCATTGCATACATACATACATACATGCATACATACATACATACAAATGTTTCAAGCATGGGCATTAAGCCCTTCTAGCTTGCCAATATGCCAAAACACTTGTTCCCATAATAAATGTCCAGGCTGTTTTTAAAAATATCTAAACTAGTACTTACTTTAATGTAATTTGGTAGTCTATTCCAAGCATCAGCTTCTCTGTCAGAGAACCAATTAGTACACTTCTCATTCCTATAGAATCTTCTACATAGGTTATCTGACAATTCTCTAGTACTTTTTGATAAGCCCAAACATTCCCAGAGGTAGTTGTCCCTAAATGCTCTATATACCTGAATACAATCTCCTCTTAAATATCTATAAGAGACACTGTACAAGTTCAGATATGTTAGTCTTTCATAATAACTTAGATTTTTACATCCATGGATGCCCTTAGTACATTTCCGCTGTACTCTTTCCAGTTTATTCATGCTTGTTTTCATATAGGGTTTCCATATTGTTATTCCATACTCAAGTTTGGGTCTAATGTAACTAACAAACAATGACGTCATTATGTTTGATTTCTTAGACTTTATAAATCTTTTTTTTACAACCTATAGTTCTATAACTATCATTAGCCAGTTGGTTGATATGATTAGAAAAACTCATAGCTGAATCTACCCATATACCCAGGTCCTCAAATGAGTCTACAGTTTCAATCACTGTGTACTGTATTAAATATTTACCTTTCAGTTTATGTCTCCCAAATCTCATATGCTTAGTTTTTGATGTATTTATCAACATATTATTCTCCTGCGCCCAAAAGGTCAATTTAGTCAAATTATTTTGCAGACATGCCTTATCTGTAACACTTGTAATCAGTTTACCCAATTTCAGATCATCAGCATATAGACTGTAGAACACCTCAGATGAAAAAGTAAGGTCTGAAAGATGCAATCTAAACAAGTAATGATCTAGTACAGAGCCCTGTGGGACACCTTGACTGTAACCAAGGATTTCACCTGTCCAGTTCGTGTGTGATACTTGCCATGCCCTATTTGTAAGCCATGCAACTATCCATCTTATCAACAGTACATCAATACCTAGTTGTACAAATTTATTGATTAGTGTTTTGTGTATGACCCTGTCAAATGCAGATGTTAAATCTATATAAATCACATCACAGCATAATTTTTCATTCATAGTTATTATATTGTTATAGAACATCATGTTACATGTGGTAATAGATCTATTTTCAACATATGCATGCTTACATATGGTTTCAAGTCCTAACCTATCCAGTTCTGACAATAACCTATCCAGTATTACCTTCTCCATTATTTTTCCACAACATGAAAGTAGACTTAAGGGTCTATATGATTCTGGGTTTGTCCTACTCCCCTTTCCCTTAAAGGCAGGTTTAATAAGTGCATGTCTCCAATCTTGAGGAATCTCCCCATATTTATATGACCTAGTGAATAATAGATGTAATGGCTGTGTAAGTTCTTGCTTAAGTGTTCTCAAATCATTGTTACTTATTCCGTCTCCGCCCTGCACTTTGTTTGGATCCAGTTTGGATGGTTCTTTTTCAATATAATCTAATTTGATTCCAGTATCTTGGGTTACCTGGATGTCACTAGGACAAATTTTGTGTAGCCAAACTGTTTTGCATAAGATTTTGTAAATATATCTAGAATCTGTTGTGTCTGAAAATAAATTTTAGAATCTGCACACAGTTTATCAGTTTGTGTATCTTTACTCCTTCCACATCTTATGTATCTATAAAAAGGTTTTCTATTATGCTCAATAACTTTATATACATTTCTTCAAATTTTTCTTGATCTTGTCTAACATTATGCTTAATCTGCTTGTCCAGCTCGTTTATTTCAGTTTTCAAAGTTGTAGTTTGACCTCTCTTCCATTTCTTATATTTTTGTCTCTCATCTTGTTGTTATGGAAATATACCCCCTCCTGATGATACGTGCCTAGATCCTGATGTTAAACATTTTTTGAGTTTTTGCACTCAAACAATTTCTCTTTCAAAACTTTCCACATTCCATCTGCAATTTTTCCACTGAACACCTCACTCCAGTTAATTTTATATAGCAACTTTTTTGCTTCCCTATAATCTGTAATTAACCTTCTGTGCATTGGCTTAGATTTCAGTTTGGCAGAATTATCTAGCAACAAACTAACCTTTATGACCCCATGATCACTGCACATCAATGTTGGTAAAACTTGACTTGAAGTTACAATAATTTCTTTAGGAACACAAACAATATCTAGTATATTCTGTCCCCTGGTAGGTTTGTTTACAATCTGAAGCATTTGTTGTTCCTGAATATACTCTGTGAATAATTTATTTATTAACGTTGTTGAATCAATATTATTCCAGTCTGATTCTGGCAAATTTAAGTCCCCAGCTAATATTATTCTTCCCTCCTGTGTTTCATGTAAGAAATGTATGAATTCCTCTAGGTCATCTGCACTTGACTTTGGTGGTCTGTACACTCCAACAATTGTTATATGTTCCAGGTTTGTTTTTATTGTCACAGTTACAGTCTATAGTATTGGTGTTATCATTGAACATGTAATAACCACAAGTTTCATATTACAGTAAAAACATTTATACCCTGACAGAACTGGTTTCCAGTCATTGTTCTTTAACCAGGACATTTTAGCAGCTCCTTCCTTCAACAGTATTCAACAAACCAACAATAATGACTTTGGTAGTCTAAGCAAACAGTTTACGGAGTTTGAAAAGGTGTTAAAAACATTCAAATCCCTACAGATGGATAACACTTTTTTAGAAAGGTCCCTGGAGTTGGGACAGGTACCAAAGGGATTTCCTTTGTTTAAACTTCCGTTCGGATTTACAGAAGGGACAGAACTCTTTGATGAACTGTTGCATCTATTCGACAGAACAGGTTTTGAATTAATTAAGTTGATTATACGTAACAACAACAACAAACTTTCTATTTTAAATGAACAATTGACTAGATTAGATAATAGTATTCACCAAGACTTGTTGTTTGAACATAATAGATTTCGTTTTGATAATATTATTAAGGATATGGACAAGTTTATTAGTAAAGGGTTGGAAGTAAAAAATCGCAAACTAATCAGGGATACCAATGATTATAAAAATAAGAGGGTTTGTGTACACTTCAAGGATTTTAAAAATATGAAGCGCTTATTTAAGATGGTTGAGACTGATACAGATGCTAGGGATAAGCCTAATGTTTATACTACCAACCCTAGTACACCACAGAAATATAGATCTAACAACCATGTGTATGACAATGGGGAGGGTTTTTTTTTAGAGGAGCCGACATTGAGAAGGTCAGAGCGGTTACGGGACCGTTATGGCAGTCAGCAACATCAGCAGAATCGGTATTACCACAAAACAACACACAGGACCAACTCATGGCACCGATAGTTGTTAACTATCATAATACAATACAAACAATAGTAGATGATGTGCAAGATTGTCAGACAGGTTGCAGTATAGGTAGTATTCATGATAGTATTATTTCGTGTTTTAGCCCAAAAGACTGTTTTGAAGTATCATCACACTTTAAGGAATGTACACATGAGATAAATACAGACAATAATGGATGTCAATGTTCTATCATTGTTGAAGGAGGTTTTAGTGTATATAATTTTACTGACACTATTTTTAATGCTAGTCACGTTAACCTTTTTAAAAAGGGTTTTAGATTTGTTCCTTCATTTAGATTAGACATTGGAAAGATTTTAATTAATTTAAGATTATACACTATAGCACTTAATCTTAAGATGTTCTTTGCTAATAACAAAGGTATCCAGACAGATAGTACTAGTTTTACTCTGAAATGGAGAAGTACATTTATACCTCCACTATACCCTATGATTCACTTATTTGAAAGGTTATGTGAAACTCAGATATGAAGAATATTGATAAATGAGAAAATTACATCTGAAAATTTGACTTCAGCTGAAAAATTTTGTCTTAAGGAACTGACTACAACAGACAAATTTAGGGTTATGAAACCCGACAAGGATGGTGGAGTTGTTATTATGTCTAAAACTGACTATTTGAATAAAATGACTGTAATGTTGAGTGATAACACAACATATGAAAAAGTGTCCAAACATGAGATGCATAGGGCCTATACCAAAGTAGATTAGATACTATATGGATTTTTCATGGATGGAGTCATTACTAAAAAAGAGTATAACTATTTAATAGTGGAACATCCTATGACTCCATCCATCTTTGGTATTCCTAAAATTCATGAGGATACTAATAATCCAACATTTAGGCCTATAGCATCTTCCAGAGTGTCCAAAACTGAGGCTATAGCCTCCTTTATAGATGTCCACTGTAAGGAGATGTTAAAACATCTACCACACATATTGAAGGACTCCTGGCACTGTTTGGACAAAGTAAGAGAACATCTTGTTGGCATTGACCCAGATATGATAATGGTAACCATTGATATTGTTAATTTATTCACAGTGATTCCCCACAAGTTGGGCCTAGAAATGTTTGAGGCCAGTTTATTGAAATTTAATGATTTACATAAGGTAAAATGCAAACTTTTAGGGGAACTGATGGAAATAGTACTTGAAAACAATTATATTTACATCAATGGGGAATATTATAGACAAAATACAGGGGTAGCTATGGGGGCCAGGTGTGCCCCCATCCATACCAATTTGGTGCTAGCTCTTTGGGAAACACAATGTGTTTTCACGTCTAGTCATTGGTCTAATATTGCTCTTTATTTGAGATACCTGGATGATATCCTTATTTTTTGGAAGGGTAGTAGAGAATTGTTTTTAGAATTTGAAAATTTTCTTAAAACAACATCTAGTTTTTTGAGTTTCACTAGTAAGATATATGACAATAACTGTGAATATCTGGATATATTATTTTACAAAAACATGGGTAGGTTAGAATCAAACATTTTTAGGAAAAAAACACATTCTAACTCTTTTTTGCATTTTGATAGTTGACATCCGTATTATCAAAAAAGAATCTAGTTAAAGGACAGATGGTTAGGCTTTCAAGAATTAGTAGTGATGACACCATTTTTTGTATTGAGATCGAAAAACTATCCAACATGTTTTTGGATAGAGGCTACCCACGTGAACTAATAAATAAGGTTAGTAATGAGATATACATGAAAAGAAATCAAATATATAAGCCTATAATTAAGTTCGGATTTGATAATAATATATCTAAGAGTAAAGTAACAATCGGAAATGACACTTTTGTTATACCATTCAATGAAGCATCTCTTAGGATAGTAAACACAATGCGGGAGACCTGGACTAGTGTTTTTATAAATAATGGTGAATTAATTGACAACATTGGTCTTTGCCCCAAGGTTACTTATAGCAGAGGAATGAACCTAAAAGAGTATCTTGAGGCATCTAATAGTAAGAATATATTTAAAATGTCTAGGATGAGTAAATGTGGGGCATGTCGTACCTGTAAATATATCAATGATGGACCATATGCTGCAGTATACAATTTTGGTAAAACTATTAGATGTCTAGGTCACTGCAACTGTAATACTAAAATGGTGGTGTATCTTGCTACCTGTTCATCTTGTCCAGCTTATTATGTGGGCAAAACCATTAGAAAGCTTAGAGAATGGATAGTAGAGCACGTTAGAGACATAAAAAAGGAAAGAAATACTAGTTCTCTTTATATACACAGTCAAAAATGTCAGAATTTTAAAAGGTTCTTATTCTTTGTGATTGATAGAATTGCATACAATAACAACAAAGGAGGTGATGACAAGACCTTATTAGAGGCTAAAGAATGTTTATGGCAACTAAGACTAAATGCTAGTTTTTTTACCAGGTATTAACGAACATATTTCAATAGCTAGTATTCTTAAATATAAGTCGCATTTTATTTGATATTGAGTTGATTTTTGAATATTGGGTATATTTACTTATTTATTTATTCTTCACGATTGTTATAATGTGTCAGTTTATCCGTTATTATTATAATGTTGTTATTGTACATTGTTTATTATGTTTTACAGACATTCAGTATGATTGTTTATACATTGCATATTCTGTTTTATACAAGTCTTGGCACTTAAAATGTATGTGTTTTACCCCTTTTATAAACTTCACTACACAATATGTTACCACTGGCAACTAATTGTTTAATTAGTTAATTAGTATATCCATTTAAATGGAAGATAGTGTATGCATTTTGTAGTACTCTGATGATGCCCAGAACATTTATGGGTGAAAGCACTTAGTACTTTGTGTTGCTTGGTTTTATTTTTAATAAATCAGTCTTCAGCAGTCGTTTCTGGGTCGCCTGTTTTTAGTTTTCTTGGTTTTTGAACTTATTCAATGACGTCATTATGTTTGATTTCTTAGACTTTATAAATCTTTTTTACAACCTATAGTTCTATAACTATCATTAGCCAATTGGTTGATATGATTAGAAAAACTCATAGCTGAATCTATCCATATACCCAGGTCCTCAAATGAGTCTACACTTTCAATCACTGTGTACTGTATTAAATATTTACCTTTCAGTTTATGTCTCCCAAATCTCATATGCTTAGTTTTTGATGTATTTATCAACATATTATTCTCCTGCGCCCAAATGGTCAATTTAGTCAAATTATTTTGCAGACATGCCTTATCTGTAACACTTGTAATCAGTTTACCCAATGTCAGGTCATCGGCATATAGACTGTAGAACACCGCAGATGAAAAAGTAAGGTCTGAAAGATACAATCTAAATAAGTAAGGGCCTAGTACAGAGCCATGTGGGACACCTTGACTGTAACCAAGGATTTCACCTGTCCAGATGGTGTGTGATACTTGCCATGTCCTATTTGTAAGCCATGCAACTATCCGTCTTATCAACAGTACATCAATACCTAGTTGTACAAATTTATTGATTAGTGTTTTGTGTATGACCCTGCCAAATGCAGACGTTAAATCTATATAAATCACATCACAGCACAATTGTTCATTCATAGTTATTATATTGTTATAGAACATCATGTTACATGTGGTAATAGATCTATTTTCAACATATGCATGCTGACATATGGTTTCAAGTCCTAACCTATCCAGTTCTGACAATAACTTATCCAGTATTACCTTCTCCATTATTTTTCCACAACATGAAAGTAGACTTAAGGGTCTATATGGTTCTGGGTTTGTCCTACTCCCATTTCCCTTAAAGACAGGTTTAATAAGTGCATGTCTCCAATCTTGAGGAATCTCCCCATATTTATATGACCTAGTGAATAATAGATGTAATGGCTGAGTAAGTTATTGCTTAAGTGTTCTCAAATCATTGTTACTTATTCCGTCTCCGCCCTGCACTTTGTTTGGAACCAGTTTGGATGGTTCTTTTTCAATATAATCTAATTTGATTCCAGTATCTTGGGTTACCTGGATGTCACTAGGACAACTTTTGTGTAGCCAAACTGTTTTGCATAAGATTTTGTAAATATATCTAGAATCTGTTGTGTCTGAAAATAAATTTTAGAATCTGCAAACAGTTTATCAGTTTGTGTATATTTACTCCTTCCACATCTTATGTATCTATAAAAAGGTTTTCTATTATGCTCAATATCTTTATATACATTTCTTCAAATTTTTCTTGATCTTGTCTAACATTATGCTTAATCTGTTTGTCCAGCTCGTTTATTTCAGTTTTCAAAGTTGTAGTTTGACCTCTCTTCCATTTCTTATATTCTTGTCTCTCATCTTGTTCTTATGGAAATATACCCCCCCCCCCCGATGATACGTGCCTAGATCCTGATGTTAAACATTTTTTTGACTTTTTGCACTCAAACAATTTCTCTTTCAAAACTTTCCACATTCCATCTGCAATTTTTCCACTGAACACCTCACTCTAGTTAGTTTTATATAGCAACTTTTTTGCTTCCCTATAATCTGTAATTAACCTTCTGTGCATTAGCTTAGATTTCAGTTTGGCAGAATTATCTAGTAACAAATTAACCTTTATGACCCCATGATCACTGCACATCAATGGTGGTAAAACTTGACTTGAAGTTACAATAATTTCTTTAGGAACACAAACAATATCTAGTATATTCTGTCCCCTGGTAGGTTTTTTTACAATCTGATCGTAGGTTTACCCCGGGGGTCATCTCTTTGTCACTACTAGACAAAGGCATAGTAAACTAAACCCTAAAAGGGCGTAGTATTCTCATCCTAAGGGGTGGTGTAAGCCACATACACTCTGGCTAGGCTTATGAACCTATGAAACATTTGTTGTTCCTGAATATACTCTGTGAATAATTTATTTACTAACGTTGTTGAATCAATATTATTCCAGTCTGATTCTGGCAAATTTAAGTCCTCAGCTAATATTATTCTTCCCTCCTGTGTTTCATGTAAGAAATGTATGAATTCCTCTAGGTCATCTGCACTTGACTTTGGTGGTCTGTACACTCCAACAATTGTTATATGTTCCAGGTTTGTCTTTATTGTCACAGTTACAGTCTATAGTATTGGTGTTATCATTGAACATGTAATAATCACAAGTTTCATATCTATCTTTAATCCCTATCATAACACCTCCACCTGATTTTTTGTTAGAATGTCTGTTACAGTAAAAACATTTATACCCTGACAGAACTGGTTTCCAGTCATTGTTCTTTAACCATGTTTCACAAACTATAACAACATCAATCTTGTGGGAACGTAGCAAATTTTCTAATAAAAAAACTTTATTATTAATGCTCCTAGTATTAACAACCATCAGAGATGCATCAAATGTTGCTATCTGTGAACTGTTACATTTTTGACCTGGCAAAACTCCTGGCTAGTGTTTGTCAAATATTGCAAAATATCTGCTGCAAAAATTCTCTTCCCTGATCTAGACAAAGGCACACCATCCTATCTGAACACGTATGCCCAAAAGAAGGCTTGGATGCTCTACACATTTCCATTTTTTAAAACAGGACATTTTTTCTGTGTAGGTGTTTATCCAAAAAATCTTTTCATTCACAGTGACCTGACTATCCTTTCTATAGGTGATTTGTGAAAAATATGTCCTAACACCATTACAAGCTATACTATCTAGAAGGGCTGTCTGTTCCCTACTAACAGTCAGAGAGTCTTTGTTGGTGACATCATTTGTACCAACATGAATAAAAACAGATCCATACTTCCTTACATTAAGGCGTTCCAAGGCTTGTTTCACATCTTCTATTTTTGCTCCTGGCAAGCATAACACTACTCGATGTTCATTATCATCTCTGCAAATATAAGTATCAGTTCCTCTAATAAATGAATCTCCAATTACAAGAATATCTTTGCTGACCATCTCTGAAGAATCTTCAGCTTCATACAGTCATTTCAGCTCTATCAATTGTTATGAAAGATAGATCTTCATCACTATTAGTTATTATTTCCTCTGTTTTCATTGCGTATTAAATTCTCATCCAGCTGGCACTGTAAATCCACAGCTAGAGCCATGTAGTCAACATCTGTCTTTCTCGTCTTTTTTCTTACGATAATGTTCTTCAATCCTTCCATGTTCAGTTTTGATTTCTTCCTTTTCACCTGCCCCTTGCCTCTTTTTTCTACCTTTTCCATTGGAAAGGTGATCCCTTTTTCTGTAGACTGAGGGTTTTCTGATAGACAGATATCTTCATTCCCTGTGACCAGTGTGTTACATAACAAAGCAGAATCCTTTTTACTACGTATTCTCTTTCCTTTACAGTCATTAGTCAGTTTCTTTTTCTTCCTTGTTATTTGTTGAGAACTTCTTCCTTTCTTTCTTTTTTTTGTTTCCTTCTAAACAAACCGGATCCTCAGATTGCTGAGTGCTTGCATCCACAATTCCATAGTACTCAGGGGTATCATCATCTTTCATAGGAGTTGAATGTTCTTTGCAGAAAATAGATGCATCATTTCCTAAATCTGTTCTATTCGTTCTATGCCTAACATTATTTAGGTCATCAGTCCAGACATTAATATATGATACAACAGTTCTCCAAGCCATGCCAATTGCACATGTGCAATCATCATCATTAAGTCGAGATTTGCTTCTAACAATGGTAAGAAAATCATCCAACTTTGACACAAGGAACAAAGATCACCAGTGTTATCAGCTGTTATCTTTAAATATGCATAGCATTGATTTCACTGTACAAGATATTTGTGCATTAGCAAATCGTTAATTGCATACTCATTTAAGGAATCCATATTCAGCTTTAATTGAATAAAATATTGCAAAGGAAAAAAATTACACAAAGTCAGTAGCAAAGAATTCAAACGAACTTAAATCAACTTCTATGACAAAAATGATACCAGCAATATCCAACGAAATAATAAAATACAATAAAGTTGTTCTGACCATACAAGTTCTACCAGCCAGTCAGAAGTTGTAATTTCTTTACATGCAGTAGCTTCTGCTCACTATAGCTCGCAGTCGCACCTCCTTTTAACAGTAAAAATAAATAAAACTTCTTTTACCAGTCAACTCCACAACACATCACAAACCAAGACAGGTTTGTTTTGATATGCTCAGAATTTTCCTCTCTGCAGTCTGTGTAAATTTATAGCTGTCTAAGCCCTGTGTGGTGGCTAGAGTTTGCCTGTCCAAAACCTATCCCTTTCTCACAACCAAAAGTGAAACTAAAGGTAAAACAACAAAATATAAATCAAAGTAAAGCTTGTTAATAAGCAGTCACTTCCTACCTACAAACAGTTAAAAATAGTGATAACAAATGCAATATAAATTCAAATAAAACTTCTCTTACCAGTCAACTCCACAACTAATCACAAACCAAGACAAGATTGTTTTGATATGCTCAGAATTAAGAACAGGAAAATAAAATAAATTGGAAAGGGACAGATTGGCCTATCTGCACAATACTGCCTACACCCTCCCCCCTTGTCACATGTTTGTGTGAACAGACATGGGCTACAACGTGATGATTTGGATGTCCAACAGATGGAGCTTTATCTAATGATCCAATTGTGTCTCATTTTGAACAGCACCACCATCAAAACAACAGTGACCCTTTAGGTGTTCCTCAGCCTCGCCTCTTGGAATGTATAAAGAAGAAACAATTCCACCACCAGCAACATCACTACATACAACAGACTCAACCAGAAAAGGGTCAAACATACTGGCACAGCTCGAGACACAAGGGCCCTCACCACAAGTAAGTGAAAATTCACTTGTTGAACTTTCTATTAATGGTACAGTTAAAATTGTTAGAGTAAGGGTGATTTTATTTTAAAGTTTATAGTTACTCTTCTGTTGCAATTGACACCACTTGTGCTGATTTATTTGAATGTGGCATGACTTTTGTACCAAGTGTACATGTAAATCTCTCTTTTCTTGTAATGGGCTTTAAACAGTTTTGTTGTGTCTTTCAGCTTTTCCCGGTTAGGGGTCGCCACAGTGGAACTCTGGTCCACTAATGATTGGTAGTTGATTTTTACGTGTCGAGTTACCAGCCCTGATGCACAACCTTAAATGAAGGTATGCCCATTCACGCATGTCTCCACGCAGAAGACGCTCTAGCTGAGAATCGAACCGGACAGCGTCTTACTATGAGGAGAAAATGGACATTAAACAGTACATAAGAAAAATGAATTTTAACTTATTTGATAAAGCGGCTGGTCCACTGGATCCACTTAGGATATCCAGCACCTTTAACCCCTCTATTCATCCAACAATTGCATGTTTTGCACAAATTTGTGAATTAGATTTTTGTGATGCACTTAAACCAAGAAGGGGAAATAGTAGAACAAAAAACTTGCTTCCTTGCTTACATGTGAAAAACAATTGTTGAAAGATTTGAGTAACTATGAAATAAGACTTATGAAATCATACAAGGGAGGCAGCCTTGTCATTATAGACAAAGACAACTATGTGACTAGGATGCATGATTTACTTGGTGGAGACTCTTATGTCAGTGTGTCACTTAATGAACTTAATATTGCTTACAAGATGATCCAAGGACATGTTGAATGATCTTTTCATAGAAAAGAGTATTGATGTGCATTAATTCAATTTTTTATATGTTACTTCCCCCACCATTCCTACTAGCTTTGGCATTCCAAAGATCCATAAGCACTTTCAGGAACCTCCAATGAGACCTATTGTCACTCTGTGGGATCAAGCACCCATCCCAGTGCTCTTACATGAAAAAATAAAGCACTTATTACTTCAAGAAACATATATCTGTAGAGACTCTTGGGACTTTCTTAGCAGAATGAATTGTCTTCAATACAACAACTGTCTTTCTGTTACTATAGCTGTTAAAGATCTTTACACTATCGTTCCACATGACATAGGTATAGAAAGGTTTACAGAATATTTACCTGAACATGGTGTACCTCATGTTAAGGTTAATACCTTTGAGACAATGCTTGAAATTGTGTTAAAGAACAATGATTTCATCTTTGAACATGAATATTTTTTGCAAAGCACAGGGGTGGCTTTGGGTTCAGCTTGTGGGGGACTGTTTGCTAACAACGTGATGACAAAATGTGAAGAAATTATTCTTTTTAAGCTTGAGTTTATGCACCCTTGTACTTTATACACTCATTACCTAGACAGCATTTTTTTGGCTTGGAAGGGTAACATGGCAGATTTTTTTTTTTAATTCTTTATCAGTCAAACTTCAAACTTTCTGAGGTTTACTTATGAAATAAAGTATAACTTAGTTAGACATTCTACTGATTAAAGAAACTGAGAATTGTAGCTATGAGTCCCAAATTTATCGTAAACCCATCTTTTCAAACACTTATCTGCATTTTTCTAGCTGTCACCCCCAACACCAAAAATGTGCTGTTGTGAAGGGTCAGTTTGTTAAAGATCCACATATGGTGCCCACATTTGAAGATTTTTTGGATGAATGTGAGCTCATTAAAAGTATGTTTGTTGCTAGGGATTACCTGATCAATTCTGTCAACAATTTGATGCATGAAGTTATAAATAAACATGAAAGAAACATCTTTGTCCCCATTTTAAAACACTCTAACAGCCCACCTAACCAAGAAAACCTCTTTTTGAACCCACTGGTTTCTGAAACTAATGGGGGCAGTAACACTAGTCATTCATCCATACTTCCTATAGATACTAACTCTGAACCTACTATAAAATTTACTTGTGCATTGATTACACCATATAACACTGACAGTGTTGCTATTAAGAAAATACTCAATAAAAATTGGAGCATTCTGAGGAAGGGTCGGAATATTTTGGAAAAGGTGTTGTACAAACCCTCTATTGTGTACAAATGTGGTAGCAACTTGAAATTTATTGTTGAATGTTTTGGAACTAAGGCCAATGTCAATGGTAAAAATTATAAAAAGGCATAGGTATATACTAGCTTCTAAACATTTTAAGATTAATGATCATCAGGTTTCCATGCAAGGTCAGTTTAACTGTTGTACTAAAACTGTGGTCTATGTTGCCTTGTGTCAAAACTGTTCAGGCTACTATATAAGCAAGACAGAATGTACATTGAAAGATCAAATCTTTTAGCATATTAATGACATCAGAAACAAAAAAGAGACAAATGCACTAGCTAAACACACTGATGAGACACCTGATCACTTTTTTAGATTTGTTATCATTGAAAAAGTTATTTTGGGTGAACATAGGAGACCATGGCAGCTACTTTTAGACAAGCATGAGCTGTTCTGGCAACTAAAACTTAATGCAGGCAGGTGGCCAGGAATGAATGACCACATTTCTATAAGCTGCCTACTGAAATTGAATACATTACAGAGTTTGACTTTTTATCATGTATGTAAATATATTTTTATGTAAGTATACATACTTTTAAAATAGTTTCTATATTTTATAGCACTTCTTTCAGCTTGTATTTTTTACAGTTTTTCTTTGAATTTTGTTTGTTAAAATGATTAAACCACTTTAAATATGAAAGAGAGCTTGGCTGTCATGTGATGCATGATGTCACATGAGAACCATATTTAAACAGCAGCTTTGGTAGTTTGTTTAATCTGAAGAAGCTTTAAATAATAAAATGAAAGCGGTAATTAGGTTTCCAGTGTATTTTTTGATTTTTCTATACTGTGGAGTAAAACTTTAGTCGGAGTCTGTGTGGTAAATGCCCTTTATTCTTTAGTTTTTTTGGCTCTTTGTTTGGTTTGGGTTCTTTAAAGTTGAAACATGTTTTTTTAAGTAAAATGACTTACTCTGAGCTCTCTGTCATCTACTTGGCTATTTGGCTCAGTTTTATGGTCTGAATTGCATTTGCCTGTCATTTAAAATGAAAAAGATTCAAATTCTAATGCCATGTCATGATGCACACCCATGATTACAAAGTTATTTTGTTCTGCGCAGCTAATAATTGTACTAGGCACTGAAACTCAAAGTTATTTTACCTTAGTTCATATGTGATTGCTAGGCTAATAACCCCTGGGGGCCTTTGTAAGCCTAACAGTGCTTCCAAATATATCTGACAGGTTTTGATACCTTAGGATTATTTTAAGGGGTATTTGTAAGTTTGGGAATGGGTTGTCAAGCATTTATAGGTTACTTCTGTCTAATAGAGACATAGAGGCCAGGTTACATTTGAATTGGGCTAGAGAAGAACTCTGCTTCACATGCATGGAAAGCCTATTCCAGAGAAGGGGTACCTGCCCTTCCAACATATCCTGTTTATATTGCAGATGCTGTTTGGGCCCCTAAATCAAATAACTGTGGTGCTGTTCATTTTGCAGATGTACAAAAGGATCATCAGAGTGGGATCACAGGATGCTTTGTAGGCCAGGCATTGATCAAATGCAGTATGTAGAAGACTGAGTACAGAGATAAGGCTTTTGAGGTGGTCCATATAGGACATGTTGTTTTCATTCTGTATTTTTTTTTTTGGGGGGGGGGGATCAATATGGATGCTCCAGTTGTTACAAAAGCCTGGTCAGGTACATACTGAAGAGGACATTGCACTCATTCATTGGTCTGATGAGGGCCTATTAGAGTGGAATAATGACATCATTGTACATAGATGTCATACCCTTGCTTCTAGGTTTCACAACATAGAATGATTTCCTTACTGTCAAAGACACATGATGGTCAAAGGCCAGATTACTGTATACATGTGTTCATAAATCCCTGACCATTGGGTCTACTGTTAGGGATGTCTTATCAATGTGGTAATTTTCAGGGGTTTCCAACTTCCCAAATTATATTATTATGCATGTCTTGGCATTGAGTTATAGACCATGGGTCTAGCATGTGTTATTGGTCTATGTCAGGTCATCTTGGAGGGTATTTCTGTCTTTGGGGGATTCTATGTCTGTGCAAACTTGGTCAGCCAAAGACCTTTGATGTTGGCCTTGACTTCAGAGCAGTAGACACCAAACAGGAGCTACCACAGCACTGAGCCTTGAGTTAGAGTCCCCTATTCAAATTTCTTGGATCCTACTTCTGAGCCAACTGGCTATCAAGCAAATTTATAGGGGTTTATACCTAATTTTGTGAGTTTGCCCACAATGCTGCAACTTCTACTGCAACTTTAATAACTCACAAAATGACAGCATAACAGGTAGTTAACAACACAACAATTTCTTCTAATCTGTCATACCAAACTTAAAAAGCATTAGAGGTATTTATATTCTTAAAAGTACATGAGCTATAATAAATATATCCACATGTCTAGATGCATTTAAAACTGTATACATTTTTACCATCACAAGGTAGAAAGGCAAATACCATTTACCTGATTTATGATTTCATGCAAGTATTTATCATCTCAGTTTATGGGTAAATATTATTTTTTCAGGCTAAAAATGCACCTCAAAATATCTTTAAACTCCATGACTTCTGGACAACTGGCTTAATTCAGTTATTTCCTCCATAGTTACAGCAACATAGTCTTGGCCAGTTAGGGTATGTTGAAAGGATGCAGAGAAAAAACTGAACAGTAAGATAAAAATTAAAAAAAAAAAAAAAAAAAAAAAGTTATCTGGAGTGGGAGACACTGGGGTGTGGCAGAGGAATGGAAGACAATGGTTGGCAGTGCACCAAGAAGTTCTTTGCCCCCGTTTCAGCTAAGGTCACCCCTGTCAGTCACACTGTGATGCAAAAGCCGTTCTGTTAATTAGTGGTTTCATTTTTAGATACACCCATTTCACTTTTAAACAAAGCATAATTTTCTAGAGCACATTAAGCTGTTGTTATGAATTTTTGGGATCCCTTTTGATATATTTACTTTCTTAAATCAACAGCAATACATGTTTAAATCTATCACTGGTAAGTATTCTATAATCTCTACTTTACTATTACTATTAGGCTCTAACTGCATTGAGCAGCTCTTACAGTCTTACAGACATTAAAATGCAAGTTGTACAATAACTTCAGAAATAACACCTTATTTCCATAGTCAAAGTAGGCTATACCTAACATTTATAAGTATATATTTGAAACATTTCCAATTAATTACGAAGAGTGGAATTATGCCCAATCATTTTGCTCCAGTTCTCTTGTGCAAAATAGTCACTTTTAAATGTGATGGAAATATTTCTCTTCTTTCCAGTGTAGGCTACTACAAAAGCAAAGCATTCTCTTTCAGCATTAGGGATGCACCTAGCACCACTGCTTCTGACCTCTGCTAACAACAGATGTGATATTTTGGTTAAATAAATTAATGAAAAATATAGCTTTTATTCAGATCACAAGTTGCCCTATTTGGATTTGCACAGAGATCTTCAACATCAGATATATTGTTACCTCAAAAAATATGTCAAAGAACAGTTTTTGCCATGATTTAAGTAAAAAGTTCAACTACCCACAGAATTCTTGGTCCAGCTAAAAAATAAGTTGGCACAGGTATGGCAATGTGAGGTATTGCCAGCTAAGCCAGGAGAATAGGGCAGTGGATGTGTAATACATGCCAGAAAAGCTAGCTGGAATTTTGCAAAGAATTATATGTCATTTGTATATCAAACTGATTTGCACAGATGCTTGTGTTGAAAAATGTATTTGTAAAGCTGCTTGTGCTAAAAATGTGCCAACATTGTACTCTGCTGGACAGAAAACAAAATACACATGCATTATCGTAACTGTTTAAATGTATATGTTTTAACAGAGGATACTGGAAGAGAAGACGTTCATCTCAACCTACCTGACTTTAAAAAAATAGTAAAAAATGTAATAACTTAATTTAGGCCATAAATATTGTATCTTACACTTTTCAATGTACCGAGACACAAAAAGGTTCTACTAGGAAGCCTTCTGCATTGTCTTTGGGGTTTACTGATTGCTACTCTGGAAGGGTGGAGGTTTGAAATTGTTTTATGACTTCCAGTAGCTGCAACACACTTAGCAAGGCTCTGTGGCTCTGTGTGTATATTTTTGACACATATGTGCTAAATCCTGACAGCTTCTAGCCAAGGGGGTAGGATGGGAACCAGAAGTCAAATGACCAGATGTATGTGATGTAATTCTATAATCCATTACTAAAAATAATATTTTAATACTAGGAGAGACTGAAGTCTCATTGAATTTAATTCTTGGAACCTGACAAAGAAGGATAACTCACATACTTTATCTTGCCTTGCTCTAGTAAATAACCAGGGA